>NC_056739.1:895979646-896229646 GCF_019279795.1 Protopterus annectens
AAAATGGAAAAAGGCCACCTCCTCATTCCTTAATTCCCCAACTGGAGTTCCCCAAGGATCCATACTGGGTCCTCTCCTATTTAATATATTCATAAACAACTTCCACAATTCTATCCCATTCTCTAACATTATCCAATATGCAGATGATTCAACTATCATCTGTTCTGCCACATCCATCCCAGTACTACAAAAGCTTACACAAGATGCATTCTCCATCACTGAACTATGGATGAAAGAAAATCACCTTGCACTTAATGCCTCTAAAACCAAACTAATGGTATTTACCCCCTCTAAACACATCTCTATCAACACTAATTCCCTTCTAATCACCAGCCACAACAACACATCCTTGGAATTGGTGTCAGAAGCTAAGTTACTCGGGGTTCAAATTGATAGACATCTTAAATTCAACTCCCACATTCAACTAAATATAAAAAAAAAAATCAAAAACTAGGCATGCTCTACCGACACAATCGCTACCTTACCCCCTCCACTAAAATCAGTCTCTCTACCTCTTTCCTCATCCCCTCTCTTCTCTATGGAGCCCCACTCCTAACTAACATCCAATCTTCCCTTAAAACACAACTTTCCTCTTGCTATAACAAAATTGCTAAATTTGCTACTAACCACTGTTCTTCACTCCATAAACTAAAATAGCTAGAATTACCCAATCAACTCATCTATTCTCAACTTACTCTTGCTCACAAGCTCATTTGCAAATCCAGTCTCTGTCCGTCCCTCTCCTCAGCCTTTAAATTGCACCTGCCCAACAGAATACTTAGATCCAATAACCAAAATCTAATTGAATTGTACAAACCTAATCGTCCCCCAGGGAAAAATCTCCTGTCCTTCAGTCTAGCATGTCTCTGGAACTCCCTATCTCCTGCCATTCGCACCACCTTCAACCACCTTACATTCAAAAAATCTCTTCACTCTCATCTACTATCCCAATGGGAATGCTCTTGCATCCATCCATCATATCTACTATCCCAGTGGGAATGCTCTTGCATCCATCCATCATATCTACTATCCCAGTGGGAATGCTCTTGCACCACACTGATTTTCTCTCTTTCTCTTCCATTGGAACTTCCTTACCTCTGCTTTCCTAAAAAAAAAATAAATAAAAAAAAAAAAAATCGCAAGCTACTTAATGATAGAACTGCTTCTCAGTTCACATTGGAATTGCTTACTTTTTTTTAGTCTGTATCATCTGTAATGTTTATCACCAGTTTGCTTCTACCAGAAATTGTATGCTCTAATGGTGTAATTGTTGTAAATATTGTAATCTAAAACCTTTTGTAACCTTGTTTATGGAGTTTTTCTCCCCAGGACTCCATTGAAAATGGGTTCATCTTGGCCCAATGGACTATCCTGGTAAACCAACTGCAAATAAATAAATAAATTAAAGAAAATGGAAAAAAATAGATGCAAGAGAATATAGGCTTTAAACCATGTGCATCATCCATTATTCTACTTCCCAAGTCTAACCAAACTAAAAATATGCATCTGTACTGATATGAGAGAAACTTGTAAAACAATCAAAGGGAAAGACATACTGCATCCCCAATAGATGACATCTCAATGGAATAAGTCATGAGTTAGTTTGGTTTTCAAGTCCAAGTGCCATTAATTAGAGCTACATCTTCACACTAGAAGCATCATCATATTCTCAATAGACATATAACATTAATTCATATACGGGGGGCAGACTTTTTCACAAAGACATAAGCAAAGGATACAAGGAATACAGTACAGAATCATAGTGATGACACAACTAAGTAGGGAGATATCACAGTGACGGAAAATCTATGTGGGGACATATAGTGATGGCACAACTATGTGGGGAGATTTGAAACCATATTAAGGCAAGCATTAGAAATACTAAGGCAAAGCAATCTGGTATTGAAAAGAAGCAAATGTGAGCTTAACAAATCACTGTTGACTGTCCTGGTTTCATCGTTTCAGAAAAGAGTACATCTCCATACCTAAAAAGTAGTGCATTTTATGATATAAAACCAGCACCACATAAAAAGGGGTTGGATATTTACTTGGAATGGTGAATTAAAGTGTTTAATAAACATGTGAAACTACATATAATGCACATGCGAGTTGTGTAGGGTCAGTAGCAATTCAAAAACAAAGACAATAATTTATTTACAGAATTACTGCATATGAGACAGACCCAATGTAGAGAAGAAAACAGAGGTAATCCAGAGGACTAAAGTGAAGTCTGGTATCCCACCTGTGACCCAGAGGGTGACAGGACTAACAAGAAACAGAGTATAAAGGATTAGTCCAGATAAAATCACTTTAGCTAGCAGATCTAAGAGACCCTCTATCTGATACTCTCCCTGTGCGAGGAATAAAGACGCAGTGTGTTGAAGTTTCAAGTAGTTTATTCAGTTAAGTCAGTAGATGGATGAGACTCTTTTTAACAATCAAAAATGAAAACCATAACTTGGAAGAGAAAGATGGTCACTGAGATAGCTGCCATATCACCTCAGAATTAATTACAAAAACAAAGAAAGCAATGCAGCAAACTGTACGTCCAGACACCCACAGTTAACCATACAGAAAGGGGAACAATAAGTAAACAAAGGGGACTACATCAACATGGAGGCTGAGTACACCATACCAAAAGCAATAAAAAATGCATGCAAAACAGGAAAACATACAATTCAAGAGAAAGTGGAAATGATTTGTGATGAAGACTTAAGAAAGACAAAAGTGAAATGCAGACTTACAAATAATAGAGAAATATGAAAACACCAAGGATGATATCACAGCTGCAATGACAGGAAAGCACTTGCGAAAGGGAACTGGTGTAGAATTTTTCAAAAGAAAATCCACTAAAATTACTCATGAACCATATATGAGAAATGTTAAGGCCAAAGTACTGATAAAGAAAAGAATATATAGTTCCCAGTAATTATCTCCATTAACTAATAAAAGCATGTTAAGTGATGGCACACGGTTTTGGTCAAATATTATCACAAATGCAAGCATTCCAGCTGAAATGTTTGAAATACTGAAGGCAAATTTGTCAAATATCAAAATGGAGTTCATGGTTAAGCAGGCTTGTCTGCAAAGGGTGACTGAGTAAAACATATCAATACACATACTCAAATATGACAGATTACTAATACAAACTTTATTTAAAATATTTTTAAATATCTTCACATGAATGCATTTTATGGATGTAGCCCATCTTGATGGTGCTGTCTAACCGTGGATTATCCCAGCATTCTATACTGATGAAGTGCACATGAAAGACAGCTTGGATTTGACACACATGCTCTTAGTATGCACTTTGTAACATTTATTTTGACTGATGAGGGCTTAATACTGATAAATATCACACATAGCACAGTAGTAACCAGGTTGTCTCGAAGGAAGGTGAATTTTATATTTAGGTTTTAGTTTTTGCTTACTGGGATGCTAGTGTGTACATCTTGGCAGTAAATTCAGAATGCACTGAATGGTCACAGCACTTCTGCGGTTTCTGCATTTGGTTGGCTGTTTGAAATAACTGTCAAGTAGGTAATTATACTTCTCTGAGAAAAAGTAGAAAAAAAAACAACAAAGAAGGTAGGATTCAGAGAACTGGATAGTGCCCAAATGAGGCCCTAATAAAGGAATTACTTTTGACAAAACTTGCAATATGATGTTAATCCAGATTACTACTTTAAAGATAATGTGTAAACTTGTTTTTTCATTTTGCTGTAATTATGCGCTCATTATGCTTTCTGACTATAAAATACACAGACTTCAGTTACTTCAGTGGAAATATACTTAATAAGTACAGTTAAACTTGTGTTTGTATTTACTGTAGGTTGAGCAGGTGTCCATTTACTTACTGATTCCATGTAAATTGACTTGGAATTTGCCCTTGTGAATAAACCATGGGTAAATCCTCAGCATGCCCATACTCACTTGTCAGTTACTGCTTAATTACATCATTAAAATTCTAGCTCATATGACATGGAATTAGGAAGTAACTGGACAGCTGCTCAGCCTACAGTAAAATACAAACACAAGTTTACTATACCTAATAAGCATAGTGCCACCG
The DNA here is from genome assembly GCF_019279795.1 of Protopterus annectens. NCBI lineage: Eukaryota > Metazoa > Chordata > Ceratodontiformes > Protopteridae > Protopterus > Protopterus annectens. The sequence goes on from NC_056739.1 coordinate 895,983,716, forward strand.
AAGTAACTAAAGTAAAATCTATTTATAATCAGAAAGCCCTTAAAACAAAAAAAAAATATATACTGACATTACTAAATAGAAGATCTGACTTATAAAACAATGCATGAATACATGGTAGCACCATATCCTGGAAATAATTTACTACTGTTTTGAGGACTTCCTGAAATTATCACAGAGGCTAACCATGAATGAAAAAAAAATCTTCAAAACTTGCTGAATACAATGTCAACAAGCAAAAGGCAATGCAAGAAAAATGGTGGGCTTTTGCTTGGGATGCAAAATATTTTTTTGCAGTTGTTTTAAAATCACAGCTTATAAGTAAGGGCGATGACTTATTTGTGACACTAGCCATACATAACTTACAGACTAAAATAACTCAAAGAAGACTGGACATACAGTACTTTCAAGCCGAGTTAAAAATACTTTAATATATTTTTATATGTTTGCCCTTAATGATTTAACTAAAGGAACACAAATGGGATTTGCAAAGGTTTCTAGTTACATGCAAAACTATGGTAATATCTGAGAGAAATGTGACAAGTAATAAATGAATAGTGTTCATAAATGCATAAGGTATATATACAATTTTTAGTATGGTACGGACTGCAGAAGATTAGAAGAACCTAAAACCTGATGAAGCAGTTGAACATTTGCTTAAAATTTTCTTGTGTGATAACAAAAATAAAGCATTTTTAGAGTGTGAGAGTTGGCATAATGGTTAAGGTCTTAACCTTGCAAATACAAAGCACAAGGTTTGATTCTAATTTTAACTACTTTTCTTGTAATACTAAACTTGCATTTTCAAGGACTGAGGTGCTATTATTTATAAGAACCTGGATTTTAAGTATAATATGAAATCTGTTAAAAATGGCATTAAAAATGGTCGAGATGATTTATTTATTTATTACACCAAAGTCAACAAAACTTGTAACATTTATCTAACTTATCTGAGACTGAAGGTGGAACATAGCTTCCTCTTTTGAGAGTACACAAAGGGCAATTTATTAGTGTTAGAATGTGCTCAGAGAAAATTTACCACACATCTTCCAGTTTGCAATAATATGACATATCCAGAGCACTTACAGTTGCTTGGCCTCTGCCCAATAACTTACAGATATTTTAGGATGCAGGCTTTGCATTGCCTTCAATAGACTTCAAGATGAAGCACTAGTGGTATTATTCAGTTTGGAACTCAATACTAATGCCTTCCATCTGAGAAAGAAGAATTTGTTGTTTGCAACTAACATTCAGAATTGCTAAAAGACAATGATTTGTCACTGGCTTCTACTTGGAATAAACATCCAGTTGCTATTAGGTTTTCCAAGATCATGTCTGCCTTTAAAAAAAGTCTTTGGACAACCTGGTAGGTTCTTTAGCTTATACTCCTTGCATTCTGGAGTCTGTCTTTTGAATGCCTTCATGCCTGACACAGGATACAACAAATTATAGAAGTATGGTAAATAATGATGCATTCATTATTGAGGCTACAGAGGCTGAACTACCACTAGAAGTGAGAGGTTCTACTAAACAGGATCCAACTTTTTGTACTCAACTTTTTATGACCTTTTTACCACATAAATGTCCAGTGACATGTTTTTGGTCCAAACCCACATCATTACATCATTGTTGCTCAGAAAAAGAAGGGAAGACAAACCAAAGAAAGGACCTCTGGACTGGAGGATGGTCTCTCAAATGAAGCCATGTTCACTGAGTGATGTTACTGCAGTATTACTTGATGGAAATATAAAAACTTGACCCAGTAACAGCAGCACAAATATTAGCTGTAAATATGTTATACATATGTTTTTTTCATTTGTTTACTGAGTATTTGAACTGTTTCTAACAAGACTAGTTTTAGCCATGTCCCAAGCCATCAGGCAAATAACAAGCAGACCTAGTAAATCAGTTATGGATCTAATGCAACATACAAACATGGCAGAATACAACTTAAATAATACAATATAAATAAGGTAGACTACTGCTTACACACAGAATGTTCAGTATTTGACAGTAAGCAACACTTTTCTGAGCTACTGTATTTATGGATATTTTATACATTCACAATTGTGCCTTCCTCATGCATGGTGCACATATAGATTGTCCGAGTGACTGAATCCAATTGTTGTTAAAAACCAGTCACTTAGCATTCATCTTAACTAAATACATACAGATTCAGACATCAAAGCCAGGGTTACAAATGTCTTATTTTGCTATTACATTCCCTGATAGTTTCATTATTTTCAGATAGCGATCAACCCTTATTAACCTGAACTTTATCCCTCCTACACATTAAACTTACAGCCATTGCATCCTTCCATATCTTCCAATTGCATTCAGGAAAACTTTCTTTTATTTTTCTTTATTAGTATTTTCTCTGTTTTATGGAATTCCGACCTTAACTCCACAACTTTTGTTATTGTAGTTATCTTTGTCAGTCTTCTACTTTTTAGTTACTCCTCCTTTCGTACAATCAAAAGTAAGGATATCAAAAGTAAGGGACTTAATTTTGAGGCATCTGGAGTTTTATTCAATAAATAATCATTTCTGGTTATTTGCCATTTACCATCTGTTAGCCCACTAACAAGGTAACTAACTCCTCAGTTCTTTTCTTAGATCTGTCAAGCTTAATACAGCCGCAAAAGATGAGTTTCTCAGTCATTACATTTTGAGTACATTTCTAACACTCTTTTACTGCCCCTCTATAAAAATGACTCCGCCTCTTGGATGTATACAAATATTTATGCAAACATCTCCATCCAAATATATGGAATTTCTTGGATTTTGTCACTTTCCTTGTTAACTCATAGATTTTTTTTCTCAGCTTTATTCTTAGCCCTCTTCATTAAGTGTTTTTTCCCATCTCTGGATCTGTTTTTGTCCTGTATTGCTCATTAACTCTTCGTATAGTATACTTACTAATTTTTCTTTATTAGCCTCCATCATCCTTTCTTCTTTTGACATTTGTACTCTTTTTGGTATTTCTATTTTGTTCTTTTTAATTTCAACATCATACTTTGTTCAATAACTTTGATAAACCTCTATATTGCAAACCTTCTCTTTTATTGTTTATTAATTCATCCCAGCTCAGCAAGACTCTTCCTCATCTTAACTGCTCCCAGTATTTGATCCAGGTATTTTTTGTGTACCATCTCCTTGTTATTCATGTGTTTACCTCAAACCAACAGGATCACACCATGCTTTTCTCATTTTTAATAACCTCTTTCATTATTAGCTGTATCTTCAACAAAATTCTACTTCTTTCTCAGTGCGATGCAAATGCCACCATAGCAATACTCCTCTTGCTGCTCACTGCAGGGTTCTCTCAGCTAGTATCATTTTTCCCCCCAATTAGTTGTGTAATGCTTATGTTTCAGGAGATAAAGTATCCTTGTTTGTGAAGCGTTGTAATATTCTTCCAAATCTGGTACATTTAATGATTCTATTTAGTTATTAGTTCTCAATCCACCCTGCTTTCCCCCTTAAATGTATTTAAACACCTCTCTTCTTAATGCTGCCATTCCTTCATGTCATGTCTGTGAATAAAAGCCTGGCATACATATAAGAGGTGCTATAAACATGTTAACTGCTAATATTCTATGGTCGAATTCTACATTTAGCGTTTCCCATCTTATTACTCTTACTCGTTCTCACATACCTTTCCATTTTACTCTTAGGAGGTTCACTCGTTTGTTCACAATCCAAACCTCTAAGCATTTGAGCCTGTAGTGACCATATAGACAGGGAGAGTTCTGAACCACGTTAAACAATATTGCATGGTTCATGCATAAGGCCTTTGTTTTTCTTCATTAGTTTTATACCTCATTATGTCATTTTAATCCCATTACTTTTCCACTAATACTGGTACATCTCATTTTTAGGTTAGTTAGAAGTACTATTATATCATCTGCAAACAATGCTAGCTTTTGCTTCTGGACTTAAACCAGCCAACCCCATATTCTTCAGTGTCTTATTTCCTGTGCCAGTGGTTACAAGTACATCACAAACAACAAAAGTGAGAGACAGCATCCTTGCTTGGTGTCTCTATCAACTTCAAACTGCAATGAAAGTCACTGATGCTGGCTGTTGAGCTATTGTACATGCTTCTCAGTAGCTGGACTAGGCTGCTAGGGATCCCTACTTTTTGCAGAACTATCCATAAGTAGTGCCAGTAGACCCTATCAAAGGTTTTAATGCATCTAGTCCTAGCATCACTGACTGCTTCTTGCTATTTTTTGTTTTACTGTTTTATCTGAAGTTGCTTGCATTTATTAAAATGAAAGCACTAAAGCCAAAAATTTCAACAGCTTTTGAGTGTTTTTTTGAGATTGTTTCCTGCTGGAGCCTCTGCAGTAATGTAATTTTCTTCTAGGTTTGTAAACTTTGTTTTGGAGCCTAGATCTATTAGTATAGGAAACAGCTTTGCTAATATGTTGGCAATTAGTGATGTAAAGAGCTTATAACCATGGTTTAAGATTGCAAATGGTCTATAAGATTCTGTGTTTACTTCTCTTATTACTATAACTGCCATTTTCCATGAGTTATACAATTCCTTTTGTATCCATTAACTGCTGTTAACTGATCTGTCCACTAGATTACAGCATTAATCTACTTTTAAATACTTTATTGTAAAGTAAATCAAGCTACTGGATATTTGTCCGTCCTACTTGCTCTATTGCCCTGCCCTACCTTCTGTAGCCTCCCTTCTCCCCTTCAATCTCTCTTAGCAGAACTGCACCTTACTCCTGAGCCTTGCTGCTCTGGCTTACTACTCACCTCACTGATTCCTCCTCGTTGACTTGCTCTTCCATTTCCTTGCTTCTGACCCGCTTTGTTTGTCCTGCGGGCTCTCTCCGCTCCCCTACCCTACCCCCAAATCCCGCCACCCCCAGTGCTCCTACATTTATTCTCCTTCTAACATCCCTCCCTCTCTCCCCCGACCAATCCTCAACACTTTCCCTCCACCCCACCTGCCTCTCACAACCTCACCCCTTCCTTCCTAAATCCCTTAACCTCCTCTCTATTACATCAAACAGGGCCTACCTATCATGCACTCTCCTACTCCTAAAACCTTTATTTCCACATCTATCCTCATCCTTCTTCTACTTCCTCTATACCATGCCACCTCCTATACTTACTTCCATCTACACCCTCCACCTCTGCCTCCCCACCTCCCCCACACAACACACTTCTACAACATCTCAGCCTTTTTAGTTCTCTCCCACCCTTCCCTCCTCTTCAAAATAAAACTTCTCCCAATCACTACTAAATACTACAAACCCAGACCTTTTCATTACCAGACACTTCTAACTAAGTACAAACCAAAACATCTTATTCCTTATCTCACTTACCTCTGCTTAGCCGGTGACATTCACCCTAATCCAGGACCAAACATATCTCCAACTAACCACACAAGCTCCCACAATAATTCCACCAATAAATACCTCAAATTCCTCACCATCAACTCCCAAAGCCTAAAAAATAAAACAACCCACTTTCATGCCTGGCTCACTCACAACTCACCTGACATTGTAGGCATTTCTGAAACCTGGCTAAAACCTCATATAAGTGACTCTGAATTCCTTCCCCCTGGATTTCAATTACTTCGATCTGACCGCCTAAGTACTCGAGGTGGCGGTGTCGCACTAGTCTACTCCAACCAGCTGTCCTTTACTCCATATCCTAATCCCATCCCTTCTTTCAATAATGCTGAACTTGTAGCACGCCTTCTAAAAATTAACAATCATAAAAGCATCTGCTTAATTTCCCCCTATATTCCTCCAGGTAACACCACCAACACCCTGGAAGACATCCTGTCCTGGGCCTCCTCAAATATTAAACTGGAAACTTACATATTGGGTGTGATGTAAATATAGACTGGAACAAAATCAACAACCCTAACCCCACCATGTCAATCAATCTATTTAACTACACTCAACTTACTAACACCATCACTAGACCCAACCCCCAGGCTCCATACTAGACTGGATTCTAGTATCTCATCCCAATAAAGTGATACAATCTGGTGTCATACCAGACCCATTAGGAGACCACCTCCCTGCCTTCACCCATCGAGCTTCCCTCACCCCCCCCCACACTCCCACCAGTTTATCCACACTTGGAACCTCTCTAACTTTAACCCTACTACTTTCTCTGATTCATTCAGGAATACTAATTAGAACCCCCTGAAAACTATTCCATTAGACTCAGCCGTTGACGTTTTCAATTCAACTTTTTTAAAAATCCTTAACTCTCTAGCTCCAGTAAGAACAAAAAAGTAAAAACTAAGACCACCCCATGGCTTACCAAAGACACCAGAAAGATTATGCTACAAAGAGATAAAACCTGGAAAACTTACCTCCAAACTAAACAACCAGACATCTTACTTAAATACAAACAACAAAGAAACCTTGCCAAAAAACAAGTGATTAAAGAAAAAAAGTCCTACTACATCAAAATGCAAACAAATCATGCAACCCCCCCCCAAAAAAAAAAATTTGGAATTCTATCAACTCTCTCCTTAGGCCAGGTACTAAAAACAATCCCTGCCCAGACACCAGCAAATCTGACCTTGAAATTGCTTCACTATTCAACACCTTCTTCACTTCTATTGCTGAGCTAACCAAGACCTTTACTAACAACAACCCTCAACCCCACCCCAACCAAACATCGTGTCCCTCCTCTCCCCCCCTACTTTCGAACTCAAACCCATCTCCACCTACCAAATAAAGAAACTACTCTCTAAACTAAAGCCTTGCTCCAATGCCCTTGACAACATTCCCTCCTCCTTCTTAAAAATAGCCTCCGATGGTATTGCTCTCCCTATTAGCATCCTGATCAATAGATCCCTAACTTGAATCCTATGTACCCAAACTATGGTGCTCTGCATATATTCTTCCACTTCACAAAGGTGGCAAAAACTGTAACGTATCTAATTTCCGCCCCATAGCCATCCTTTCCCGCACTCTAAACTTCTTGAAAAATGCATCCACCTTCAGCTCTTGCCATTCCTTACCAAACACCAGCTACTCTCTCCAACCCAACATGGCTTTCGCCCAGGACATAGTACCAACACCGCCCTTCTCTCCTTCTTACATACTGTCAATTTAGCCCATGACTCCAGTAATTTAGTATCCTCAGTTCTGCTGGACTTATCAAAGCTTTTGATATCATCTCCCACACCCACCTTCTTAATCATCTGTCAAATTTCAATCTCTCCCACAAAACTCTCTCCTGGTTCTCCACTTATCTTTCCAACAGGTCCCAGGCTGTCAAATGGGCCAGGGCACCTCCACCTCCTGTCCTACCCCCACTGGAGTACCCCAAGGATCCATACTTGGCCCAGTTCTATTCAACATCTTTATTAACGACTTTTACAAGGCCATACCCAATACTAAAATTGTTCAATATGCTGACGATTCTACTTTGATCTGCTGCACCTCCAACTTAACAGATCTCCAACTTCTGACACAAACAGCCTTCTCAACCACCGAAAACTGGATGCTCCAAAATCACCTCTCATTAAATGCTAACAAAACTAAAATCCTTCTATTCTCTCCTTCTAAGTCCTCCCCAATTGATAAAAACTCACTCCAAATAACCAACCATAACAACTCCATTTTAGAGGTCATTCCCTCCGCCAAACTTCTTGGTGTAACCATTGATGAACAGCTAAAATTTAATACTCACGTCCAGCTAAACATAAAGAAAACCCTTATAAAACTCGGCCTAATTTATAGAAACAACCACTTCCTCTCTCCTGCTACCAGGCTAACTCTCGCCACTACTTATCTCCTTCCCTCTCTACTGTATGGCGCCCCTCTGCTTACTAATTTATCCTCCTCACTATCCTCCAAACTAGAAGTATGTTACAATAAAATCTCCAGATTTGCTACCAAAGCCAAATTTTCCTCTCATCACTGTTCCTCCCTTCACTCATTAAACTGGCTTGAACTCCATAACCAACTTGACTTTCTCCAAATCACGACTGCCTATAGACCCCTATTCCAACCTACCAAATGCCCTGCACTTTCCAGTATCCTCCAACCATATACTCCCCATAGAACACTTAGATCTACCCACCAAAACCTAATCACAATCCACAAACCCAAACGCCCAGCTGGTCAAATTCTGCTTTCCTTCACTTTAGCCAAAAAATGGAATGCTCTTCCCTCCACTCTTAGGACGTGCGATAACCTTGAAAACTTTAAAACTCTTCTTCATTCTCACCTTTACTCAAACAGGAAATGCAACTGTACTCTTCCCCGTATACCTCTCAAGGTCTCCTCCACTTTTACTCCTGGCTAACCTCTCACCTAGCTAACCTTGCTCATTTGTATTATGTATAAATAATTATACTGTAAAATCTAGCCTCAAGGCCATTTGCCTGTCTTTTACACCTAAACAAATTGTAATTGTTTGTTTCTTTATGAATGCTACCTGTTTATTTGTCAGTAATGCAAAGTTTCTTAGTAATTATTCATGTAGCTATGTATTGTTGGAGCTTTTCTCCCCGGGCCTCCACTGAAAACGGGCTCCCTGAGCCCAGTGGACCTCCCTGGTCATCAAACTGGAATACATAAATAAATAAATAAATAAATATGTCATTACATAACTTCTCCTGGAGCAGGATTACATTTGTCGCTCCTATTTTCCATATTTTTATGCGTAGACCATCAATCCCTAGTGATGTACCCCCTGCTAATCTTTTAAATTGCTCTAATATTTCTTGTTCTGAAATATGGTAAATTAGTGACTAACTCTCCTTCAGTGAGGTAGTCTAAATGTAGATTTTCCAAATATTTTTCTGTCTCATTTTTCCAACTTACATGTGTATCTTGTTGTTTATATAACTTCACAAATAATGTCCTAAACATCATGTTTATTTGCTCTCGTTCCTGCATTAGCTCTCCCTTTACTTTTAATATGTTCCTCTTGACTTTGTTGTCTTAACTTACCTGCTAATACTTTATAACACACAGGCAAATTAAAAAGGTACTTTAAATTCAAAGCTAGATTATTCCTTCTAATTGCATTTAATTGTTTTTTCTATTCTTGTTGTAATTTCTCAAAAGGACCCTTCTCTTCTGCATTTAACTGTTCTTTGTTCTGTAGTTCTTTGATTTCCACGAGATGCTGCTGCCCTTTATCTTGAAGTGTGGCCCACCTTTTTCCTCTCCTTTCAAGCAGTTTGCATTCTAAATTTAAAATCATCCCATTCTTTCACTAGTTTTTCCACATCACTTGTTATGCTTTTTAACAGTTGTTTTGTCCATGGATTTCCATCAATTACAATCAGCTCTCCTATGGTACTCGAATTTATTTATATTTGACGATCTAATTTCACAACTTTCCAGAGAATGGTCTGACAGCATTCTGGGGTGTTTCATGACTTGCTTCATCAAATATTTATATTATTGGGAAATATAAATTCTATCTAATCTAGACCTGGTGCCATATTGTCTGCACTATACATATATTTTCTAGCAACAAACATGTATTTTCCTATATCTATCCACCCATGTATTTTACATATCTGCTTAAGTAGTCTACCCCCCCCCCGGGTCACTTGCATAGTTTTAGATCCCTATTTGTATCCTCCTTGACTGTATTATGTTCCAGTCTCCTCCTATTATTACTGTTCTTTGCTGAAAATCAATGATTTCTCCCATAATATTCCTTAGTTCATTCCTTGCTCTTGGTGGAATACATATGCTTCCAGTCATAATCCTGTACTGTCTCCAGTGTCCCCTAACCAGTATATATCTCCCGTACTTATCTTTTTTTCCTTTCTTCTATTACTAATCCCTTACCCTTGCTCACTACGATCATCACTCCTCTGTACATTCCTTGGTATGCTTTTGCATAGCATTCTTCTCATCTACGACTTTTTTAGAATTTTTTTTCACTTTCATTTTTATTTAAGTGTGTTTCCAGTAGGATGCAAGGTCATTCTTTAGTATTCTTTTTTGTCCTCGCTTCTTCAGCAGGGCCATTCACATTGCAAATAGTTAAGTATTATAACAGTAATATTTTTTTTTGCTTCCTAACCACTGTCTACTTTCCATTTTACCACTGAACTGGCATCTGCCCTTTTATTTCCCTTTCTATGCATCTTCTGATCTGCTAAATATGTTGATTGTCTTGTCCCTTGTACCTCATCATTTTGGTGTTCATAACTCTATTTTTAACAACTAAAATGCTAAACACTTAATTTATAACCAAATCCAAAAACATGTCATGTACATCAATATTAATCACCCCCCCCCCACATCACTGCTCTTTGTGCATTGTTGAGCTTATGTTATATGCACAAACATGTCAGAAAAAACATTCCTTCACATAATATCTTCAAGTCTAGGAATGTCCAGTTGGACTCTTTCCTCACCTCTAGTTTCTTCTCAAGTATCTGTCACACTGCAGACTTTGGGTCAGATGTGCTGCATCTTGATCTGAATTTGAACTGTTCATCTTCCAACTTCCATCTTACATTCTACTACCTCGAAAATCCTTTATTACGCACAAAGACAAAGGATTTTTAACTGGAAACAGACTCTCTCCCCTGCTTGGATTATTTCTGAATACCTAATAGAGTTAATAATGCTGTATAATATTAATGATATCTCAATCTATGAGTGCTGCGGAGTGCAAGTGAATGTAGCCCATCAGTACAGAGCGCCGAGCTGTGCAACTTTGTTCCTTAAATGCATTCACTGATGATGGAGGAGAGTTAGTGAGCAATCCAATTAATACTTCAATTTCAGATACTGTAGGTCTCTCTTCTTTTATGAAATTCAATTTATTCAACTATACTTAATCTCTAGTACATTGTACCTATCATAGTTTATTTTTAAAAGTGTTTTCCTATGTTATGCAGTGCGGGGCTGATGTGATTACCACAATATTGGACTTGAGGCGGTTTACCGGGAATTTTATTCTACAGGTCCAGTTTTCGAATCAAGGGGATACCCACGATAGTATTACCACTTTGAAAAGGAAGAGTCAGTGCAAACCACCCCTGCAACCACATATTAAACTCTTTGAAAGACTTGTACAGAACGATGTGTAAAAACTGTTATCTGATACTAAAAGGGACAAGTTTTTTTTAACAGTCTGGGCTGTTAAAACAACTAACAGGAAACAGAGTTTAGATTCATGAAACCAGATAATGAGGGTGGGTTAGTGATTATGTACACAGTGGATTATATGGGCAAGATGATAAGTTTATTGAGGACATGGAAACACATGAAACACTATACAAGAATGAGATTTTTGTTGCTTATTGAAAGATTGATGTCATGCTGGATGAATTTTGTTGAATGGCTATATTAATTCTATGGAACATACATTTTTAAAAGTGACACACCTAGTAGCTCTGGTGATTTCTTGAATACCCAAGATACATTCAGATGTGAAGAATCCACCACAACGACCTACTGTAGCAGCCAGGTGATCCAAAACCGAAACACTACCAAAATTTATCGATATTACATGTGTGAAGACTGGTAGAGAAGGGTGAAGGCTGCCAGCCTAGTCAAATAGAATCTGATACATAATTCTGGCATTTGTAAATATAAATATAAAATACAGGCTTGTTTCCTAAATTAAAGAAAACACTGTAAAATGTGAACTTCAAGATTGTAGCAACATTGCCATCTGTTGTAAGGAAAACTAAGCTAAGCATTTCAAATGCTCTTTGAAATTAAAATTATGTTTTGTATGTCCTTTGAAGTTAGAATTTGGAGTCGATGAGTCTGGAGTAAGCATCCTGCCTATTGTTTTAAGGTGAAAGTTAATGACCAGAATTTACATGTGGAATATCCTTTATTGCTCTAAGTGTAAAATAATGTAAATGCAATTCTGTGTGGCCTGGGAACCAGGAAAGTGTAAACAAATGATATAATGTTTAGCGGAACTGCAGTTTTAATTTAAACAGTCAGAACCAGAGATTATTAAGCATTTTTGTCTTGATATCCATCACATCAGCACTCTGCCTGTGTCTTAAGTAAGTTATTTCAGAAGTATGTTTTCTTGTTGTAATAGCTAAGAAATTAGAAGAAAGTTAGACTAAGTGTGTTTCTGTTATGTCAGAACTGTACTACTGAATTATTTTAAGTTTCTGTGTGATCTCTGAACTCTTGAATAGCACTGTGGTGTAGTAGTATTGTCTTGTGTTTTTAGTATTTATTATTAAATAATTTTTTAAACCCTTTTCAACTGTGGCTGTTTTATGTAGAGATAAGTTAATATTTAGAGTACATTGCATATTTATAGAGTTTACTGTCTAAGCCACTCCTATAGCTTTAGCCCTGGGCTATACTACCAAGTGGATAATAATATTGCACAGTAATAATTGGACACCCTTTTAAGGGCCTTTGGGTAGCTGATAATTATTAGCTGGTGGTGGCAGTAATTATTACCGTATAGTCTGGGTATAAGGGCACAGCTGGAGAATCTGCGTCAGCCTTTCCCTGGAGTGTCTGTGAAGTTGTATAAATAAATCCAATACGCAATTCGAATGACAATAAAACACTCAGTATTTATTAAAACAAAAAAACAACCGGTAAGCTCTTTCATTCACAAAGAACTTCTTCAGACCTGGTTGTCACACACACAAAATTCACATTTATAGTTTACTCAAGTCACATGACTCAAAACATTAGCAGTGTTTTAACCCTTCCGTACATAACACTGCTTTAAAGTTTTCCATATCATTCATACCTGGATCTGCACCTGTGTTTAGCCTCACTTGCAAGCATATTCTTTCCAGTTTAAAGACATTCTGCAGGTGGATTGGACATTCTAGAGTGTTTGTGTGTGTGTGTGTGTGTGTGTGTGTGTGTGTGTGTGTGTGTGTGTGTGTGCGCCTTCTGAGGAAGGTTGGGCGCCGGGCTGGCAATTTGATTCCATAAAACTCTACTGCCACTTGCCTATGGACCAATGATCTGCTGTGGTGACCCCTAATGGGAAAAGAAGAATAATAAAGCTGTTATTTCACTTTTGTCACTTGTTGTTGGAGTTCTTTTGAACATCTGTGTTGACATGATTTACTGGATTCTGGTTGTTTCTGACTAACTTAAACTTCTGTGGTTTTGGTTTAAGAAGTCTCATTGCCCAGATTTTCTGATGACTGCAAGTGGCTACTGTTGTGCACTCATCTACTGATATGAAACGGCTCCAGCAAGGTCTGGAATATACACATACCATTTGCATGGACGGTCTCAAGCTAAATGCAAAAAAGTGCTGCATAGTAGCATTCATCAGAAATGCTCCTTTCAGCCCATATCTTATAAATGGCACTCTTCCTGACACAGATGCTATCGCAAAAAACATTGGGCATTTATGTGGACAACTCTCTCATTTGATCACATTTCCACCACAGACAAGAAATCCTCCTATCTGTGCCAGTTAATTTACAAGGGAGTATCTTCCAGATCCAAACTAGACATCCTACCATTTTACTCTTCCCTCATCAGACCACTATTGAAAAGAATGCTCCCTTTGATATATACAAAGCTAAGCATACTGCTGAAAATGGAAAGGCACCAAAGATTTGTAAAGAAGAGAATCAGACCTTAAGCTCTTCAATCATCCTGACAGAATTAACATAACTCTTCTATTGACTTCTCTGAGGTGACCTGTGCTTTACATTTCAAGATACTAAAAACCTAATCCTATTTGACCTATTTCTTTGTAAAACTTGTGCTTCTACAAACACCCATACTAGGGACCTAAAATTACACCAATAAACAAATAAGACCCACTGGAGGGATAGATTCCTAACTCAGCGTGTGAGGAAGTTGCCACTATTGGTCAAACAAAGTACAAGTTTAACCTTTAAGGCTAGTCTTGATGACTTGAATGGGTAGACAAATTTACACCAGGGTTATAATGTACTTCCTTGCACAGCTTGCTTGAAACAGGTATCAAGAAATTTTAAGTTTGTCTGATTAAAGGCGTAAATGTCTAAGAATCTTATAGTCCCCATCATCGGGTCTATATCAGATCATCGAAAAGGCTCATTATCGAATGCCGTAATGTCGAACTGCAAAACCCGAACCCTAACAATATCGAAACCTCAAAACAGCAAATTTTTCCCAGGGAAAAAATTTGCTGTTCTGAGAAACACACACACACCACAAGCACACTAAAAAGCAGCAATCGACACACATACATTTAAAAGTTACATCTAACCCTACACTACACTGCACATACACTACTATCTATCCACTTACCTTAACCCAGACCCTAACCCTAAGGTCCGTCACTATCGCATGCTCACCTCACCCGCTCCCTAACCCTAACTCACTTAACCCGCCCCAACCCCAAATTCTCACTATCGCACACTCACCTCACCCGCGCCCTAACCCTAACTCACTTAACCCACCCCAACCCCAAATTCTGTCACAATCGCACACTTACCTGACCCGCGCCCTAACCCTAACTCACTTAACCTGCCCCAACCCCAAATTCTGTCACAATCGCACACTTACCTGACCCGTGCCCTAACCCTAACTCACCCAACCTGCGCCCTAACCTGAATGTCCGCACAATCACACACTTACCTTAACCCAACCCGTACCTTACCACCGCATCGCTGAAAACAGCAAAGCCACAACAACGGCTCAACAACAATTTCCCTAGGAAAGAATTCGGTTTTGTGCAGCTTCGCTGTTTTCAGCTTTCGTGATATTAGGTTCGATATTAGATCATTCGAAGTTCTACCGTTTCGATGATCTACTATAGACCCCCCCGCCATCATCTGACGAATACTGTTCCTATGTTCCTATGTATTGCTATTCTATTTTTTTTTAATACTTTCCCACTGCTTCATTAAACAAACTGCATTAATCAAACTACTCTGACTAACTCTATGCAAATCAGTTACTAGATAATGATTTTTAAACCCTGCTCCTTGTATAGCTACTTAAACTGCTTCTGTTTTGTCTAATATACTGCAATGTGTCAGGCTGTTGGGTACCTCCCTGACAATGCACTAAATGGAGTGCATTACTAACGGAAACTGATAAAATACTACACCAAGTCTTTCTACTGAATTTATCAGCTAAATATATAGCTGCAGGAGACTGCTTCTCTGGTGGATACACACTTATGATCACTACTTGTGATGAAGGTGAACAACGATGTAATCTGTATCACTGTTGTGGTGTTCTGATTACTGCTGTCACATGGAGTCCTCCATTTATAGTACTAAACTGTTTGTATGCACAAGCTGCTAACATCAGAAACACTATAGTGGTTATTATTAATTCTGTAACACTTTTCTGTGGTTTAGATTTACTCCTTAAGAACATAAGTTTACACAATCATGTTGTGGTTGAGCATCTCTTAAACACTGTATAAAATCTAGTTTAACGCGTTCCTAACAGTGTACTGCAGAAGTTAATGTTAGCTTCCTTACAGTTTTACAGACCGCAACTGTCATGCTGCAGCAGGTTTTAAGAACACTATTAGTATTTCACTTTAATTCCAATGCTTAAAATCACTCTACCATGGACAATACTTTGGGTGTCAGAATTTAGTAGGGTTCCCATGATTTGACAGTCAAACTGTAGACAATACTTTGGATGATAATATTTAACACACTTCTCATTTTTTCACAGAGTAATACTGCTCAAACTACTATCATATCTGTCTTGTAGAATTTTAATTCATTTGACTTGTTAGTAGTCAATATCCCTTATGCAGCAATCTATGTCAGTCACAATAATTACATTTTTTGCCATAACTGGTCAGTAGAGGATCACAGTCTGCTCCATCCCCTGCTGTGGTCAGCCTGCTGGCACTTGGCACTCTGAAACAGTCTGGCAGCTGTCACATGCTCATCACTAACTCAGCACTGTTATCATCAGTGATGCAATCTGTGACAGATGAGATTACTTATTCACAAAAGAGGCTCGTCTCTGACCACAGTCATTTGCCAAGAAGTACACACACACTGCACAACATACCACTCCCCCAGCTTGCTTATACTGATTTAGTTTAGAAGTAACAATTTGAAATATCTGGACTTGGAAAGCAGAGTCCTGTAATTGCGGAGACTGAGTGGTCAAAATATGGACTTACATATACTAAACCCAAGACTGCCATTTCTTGGAATTTTCTCTTTTCTCCAAGGTATGGCAACCTCAGAGTTGGTATATATAAGTTTGTGGGGTATGAGTGCTTGCCCACCTCACTGGTGGGTGAAGAGGCTTGCCACCTGCAAAACCAAGTTCAAAAGAGAAGAGTGATGTTTGATATTCACTCTTCTCCTGCATTTTTATAATCAAAAACATCACTGAAGCCATGGATAATGGTCACTCCTTTCACACAATGTTGACCTTCATAGAACCTTCAATAGAATCCCTCATGCAAGTATCAATACGCTTAATAAACTTAATGTTAAACCCCATTTTGTTCACTGGCAGACAGAACCCATGTAGTGAAAGTCACAGGAGTTTCCACTCAATGTAAAAATGTATCAGTAGGTCCTACAGGGCAGTACTAGGTCCCCTCCATTTCAGCATCTATCCGTGATAGCCAGTGTAATGATCCAGGTTTGAGGTTATCTAAGCAGGCTGATAATTGCAAAGGCTCGACTATGTCAACTCTTGGTGTACAAAACTGCTCTTAAGGTAAATTCTAAGAAATTTAGTGTGGTTCTGTTTGGTAAACAAACTTTTCCACCTCCAATCACATAAATGACACACCTCTCCAGACAGACACTGTCTTCAGGGACTTTGGCACCACTGTCTTCAGCTCACTGTCATTTGACATTCTTGTTTCCATGCCAGCCTAGGTATTTTATCTGTCTCAAATAATTTTCAAATTCATTCCCAGTAGAAAAGAAGTCATAAAGTAGTAGTCCCCCACCCTACTTAACTCTCATAAGGCCCATCATGGTATACAGTATAATGTTGTTTTCTGCATGTAACTAAGCATGCAGCTCAAATGAATAGGCCTCAGAGATTCTTAACTAAAAAAAATCACTAGTCACAATATCATTAGCAACTCAAAATGACTCTCTCTTATAGACTCCTTTTCAGTAACATTTGCCTTGTTTTTAAAGCAATGAAATACCTCACACTTATTGTCCTCCTGCACCTTTGCAGAATCAACAGCTCCTCAAACAACCAGATCAGTGGTCTCAACCTACATCACTAAATAAATAAGATTCATATCTGGCATGACAACACTGAGAGATTAAGCATAGTTAGCAGTGGAGGAGTTAAGAAGACAGAGAGAGAGAGGCATGAGGATGTGAACCCCACTCACATGTCACAGAAAGAAAGTGGGGCAATATGCATCAGATCTGATCTCCCTTGTGGAGACTGAGGAAACAACCAAGCTGTGCCTCCAAAAGGTTGGATGGGACATCCTGCTGACATCTACCCCCATACAGAAATGGAGGTCAGTTCACCTCTGATGCCTATCCCACCCATAGAATGTCAGTGGATGGGCACAGGGGGTAGGGCTTAAAGTAAACATCCATGCCACCCTACTTACGGCTGCCTTAATGATGGCCCCTCTAATCTGACACTCCCCTATAGTGATGACAAAAAAAATGGGCCAAACAGCCAAGACAAGGCCAACGACTGGCAGGCACAGGGAAAAAGTGGCTAAAAAAAAAATAAGACTCGTTGGTTGTATTAGTACCTAACGCAATGCACTCCATGCCTGTGGGACAAGCTCCAACATATAAGTTAATATTAATGACTGAATTTGCAGTCATACATTCTCTCTTGCATTACCCTTACATAGCCCATCTAGACAAAAGGTATTTAACATTAGTAAATTACATAATGAATCAAGGGGCTTATTTGGCTAAGTTTCTAATGGTCTTTGTGACTGCTGGACTAGAAATCGAACTATGACCATGCAAGCCAAAAATACAGTGATGCAGAAAAAGGGCACCCCAGACAGGTCCAGAAGTAGAAGGATCAAGTGGAATAATAACAAATTTCCATCCATACTTAAACATGGTACCAATACCAGTAGCACCATATGAACTAGGAGATAATCCTTAGAATGTTGCAGGTACTGAGAAGAGCACTCTTAGCAGATAGCAGCACTGACTTCATGAGCTTCAAGTACACTCTGAATTACAAATAAGGTCTACTCCTGCCATCACATTAAAAGCAATAAATATCTAGAGTAACTTAAATCGACAGGCGCCAAAGGAAAATCAGTAAAAGAGGAGAAAGAGGATTCATTACCGTCATCCACTTCAGATAACAGACCATTCATAGGTGTGTACTGGGCTAGTGGCCCTGGTGCCTTTACAAGGCTAGCCATAGGATTAACCTGGCATAGTGCCACCCGACCTTAGTTCCCAGTGCCTCTGTCGAATAGAGCCACTGGAGTGATCCCCGGGGTGAATTTTCTATTTCCCATCCACTCATCAAGATTTCACTTGAAGAGAGTCAGTGAGGTGCTCTGCTTGACATGTATGGGAAGTTTGTTCCATAGCATGGGCAGTCTCTAGGTTATGAACCTGTCCCTCCAGCATGTTCTGTTGACTGTGGCAATAAGGCTGAGGTTCATGATGACAAAGGATTACATAAGGGAAGAGAACTCACTCCTTCTCCTCGTTATTTTAGTAACAGAGCTCCAGGTCTTCAAAAAATGAAAGAGCCTAGAAATAGAAGCATGTAATATAAAGGTGGCTAAATGAGCACTAGGTTGTCATGTTTCAAAAATGCCAGGTCAGATTTTCTTATGAGGCATGAGGTGACATCTTTAACAACCCCCCCTGTAATGTGATTAAAAGTCTTTCAGAATCCAAAACCAAATGATACTGTAGAAACCCAATGAAGGCTTGAGAGAAAGTGTATGTGGATGTATAGAGGGGAATACCACTGTTACAGTAAGCAAATCAATGCTTGGGGTGAGGTAAAGGATACAACTCTGCCAAATCTAATCTGTCCTAGAAGTGAGGTGTCCAAATTCAAACTCTCAGTAATCAGACTCAGAGTCACAGTATGCCTATGTGATGAAAGAACAGAGAAATGAAACAACATGTTACACTCCAAGAATGGAAGCCAGTGAACAGCCTGTCTCTCCAATTGCTATCAAATGCAAAGACCTCAAGCTGGCAAATGAGCAAGGGAAAAAGCTGATTTATAAGCCAAACTTGGGGGTCTTAACCTTGTCCTCTTCCCTTATTCTTGCCTGCCTTGTATCTGGTGCCTTCCCCAGAAACTGCAAATGATCAGAACTCAGGGACCACACTGTTGTCAACCACTGCATAACAAGGTTAAGCATCAAGCATGTCCCACTTCCTCCATCTGATAGCCAAGGTGCCCCAGCCATCAATAAAATATGACACTATGCTCCAGTTCCCTGGCACTGGCCATAATGGCTCTGATTTGCGATTTATCTGCAAGAAAACAAGGGTGAATGTCTGGACTATTTTTGACATCAAACACATGCACTTTCCTATAACTGATGGCTAACAGAAGAATCAAGCAGTGCATATAGCTGAAAAGAATTATAACCTTGGGGAAGTGGATGACATCTTACATGAACATGGGATCAGAAAAGTATTAATAGCCAAGTCAGATGGCAAAGAGTTATCGACCTTTAATTTTTGGTGTCAAACTGCAGAGCTCGTGGGAACCTGTTTTCACTTCTTCCACCTGCATGTGTCCTGTTTCAATGACACTGTTTGTTATCTAGAGCAGTCTCCCCTCTCACCCCTTGTGCTCATGGGGTCTCTCCCTGTATTAACCTAGTGTTGAGGCAATGACATGGGAAATGTACTTCAACTAATGCTTTGTACATTATACTTGTACATTACATCTGCATTACATTCCCTGAACGTTATGTCCTACAATACCTCTCTCAACCTTGTAGGACAAGGATTCTGGATAAAGTCAAAAATGATGATGGTGGGACAAAGGCCCAAAATCCAGGACAGATTTTTAAATATTGCTCTTATAAACTTCAGAAACCTGTTAAAATTAACAGATTTTGCATTAACATACATATTCTACAGGATATGAAGTCTGAAAGACAAATGTCTGCTGTTACTCACTGACTTCAGTCCTTAATGATTTTCTGGACAGTTGAGACATGTGTTTCCCCTATAAGAAAATAATTCAGTAATACAAAACAGAATTTAAACCGCCAAGGTACATAAGAATTGAAATGCTATATTATACTCTTGTTTTTCTGACGGCATGCACACTAGGCTCCTAAGCCTTTGTCTCTAAATTATATTGCACAGTATTTCAGCAGCTTCAGAGAGCTTGTAATTCTATTGACAAAGATGCACAACCCCCAGCAGTAACGAAGCGTTTGCTCTTATGTTCTCCAGTTTGTCTTTCCTTTGTGGAAATGGCTATATTAAAGAATCAGTTATGATGGACCATGAGTACACGAGTAACAGTTTAACAAATTACAGCAAATCCATCAAACAACAAGCTGGCTGTGCCATTCCATTTTTATCACACTCTAGACATTATGTATCTATACAGACTTGCAATTTTGAAAGGTCACTTTTATAGAAAACTACACTAATTATTACCATCTAGCTTCGCTGTCCCTTCCTCTAAAAGGGTTTACATTTTGTCTACAGTGTACACACCACATTACTCTATGTTTTGGTTTCTAGCATTACTGCATCTACAGTGCGTCATGACAAAGCATCTATTACCAAAATTTGATAGGTACAGTGAGGAAACATTGAAGCTAACTTTACATTATTTAGACAGTGCATCTCTGGCTTCTGGACGGGTGACTTCTGTGTGGAGTACTATGTCACCCTATATATATGTATTAATTTTTGCTCGGGCTCTCTGGTTTCCCTCCAGATCCGAAATACATGCAAGTGGATGAATTTCTAATACTACAAAATACCCATAAATATGTATGCAATATGACTGTAAGTTGTGTGCGTGTGCTTGGACATCCTGCTACTGACAGACTCTAAATTGTTCCTACCTTAGGCTAGGTAAAAACCAAAAGAAAAATCTAGCATGGCTAGATTTTCCACTGTGTTATTCCTTAGACCTCTTGTATTAGAGGCAACATGGAATATATGCAAATGACCCTTTAAGGACATCAGGTGCTTCAGCTATATGGCAATTCTGAATGTCCATGACGTTTTTCTTTTTAAGTCTATTGATGGACAAATTCAAGCCAATAAAGCCAAACCTCACAAGCTGTGGACATGCATGTTTCAGCCTTCTTACAGCATTTTCAGCACATCATAAGTGGAAAGTTTGGCTAACCTTTAGAAACACAGGGATGTTGCACCCAGCTGATATCCGTAACCATTAGGGTGTCTGCAAAATATCCCGAGCAACAAACTAAAACAATGGGTAATAAGGTCACACAGAAAAAACAATCAGTAAAAACCACAAGAAAAATCTAGCAAGGCTAGACTTTCCACTGTGTGATTCCTTAAACCTCTTATCTCAGAGGCAACATGGGACTGTTTTTTCCGTGTGACATTTTTACTCATTGTTTTACCTTAGGCATAGGCTCCAGCCACCTGTGACCCTGAATTGAAGTATGTGGCTATTGAAAAGCAATGAATGAATGTACTACATTTTACTTTGCACTGAGTTAATTAACTTTGCTGGTCCATATAAGGCAGTGTGCGCTTGTGTGTCAAAGAACACAAAACTGAAGGTCTGTTTATTCCACTGCTCAAGTGAACTAGTAAACTGATATTCAGGCTATGATTACCTTCTTCTTCTTTTGGCTTTTCCCATTTAGGGGTCGCCACAGTGGATCACCTGTCCGCTCATGACTGGCAGTGGAGTTTTACAGTGTCGAGCTGCCAGCCCGGTGCCCAACCTTCCACAGAAGGCGCACACACTCCCACCTAGGGCCAATTTAGAGTGTCCAATCTACCTACAGCATGTCTTTGGGATGTGGGAGGAAACTGAAGCACCCGGAGGAAACCCACGTGACCACAGGGAGGACATGCAGGCTCCACACAGAAGGCACCCCAGTCAAGGATCGAACCGGAGAACCTCTTGCTGTGAGGCGGCAATGCTAATTGCTGCACCACCGCACCCGCCCCCAAGCTATGATTACCACCTAATCATTAATAAAGTACAGCTGTTGAAATCTGGCAGTGCTTCTTTAATATATCCTTACCTATAGCCAATAATCCATTTTCAGTTATTGAACAGTACAAACCCTGCCAGCCCATTAGAGTAAAGGCAAGGAATTTAACTGTGATGCTGGTGATCAAGGTTTAAAATGCAGCTTGTAAGCCAGAAGTCTGTTCGGGAGGAGGGAAGGACTGAGCAACCAAGGGTTCATTCCTTTCTCCAAATGGAAGGACTACACATTTCTGCATAAACAAATATCTTTCAGAAACAGAAAGCAAAGAAATGGATATACCAAAACATGGTAAAGACATTTTCTTTCAGTATGAGTCAGGAATGTGTATGTTGCTTTCTCCAAAACCTTAACAATCATGTTCTTAGGGAGGCCGTGTGTTATAAAGTTGTGCTATTTTTTACTTTGCATTAAGTTAAGTCAACCTTGCAATTGCATATTTATTTATTTATTCACATTTGTTTACCAGGAAAATCTGAATTGGTCACAAAAAGTACCTGTTTTCAGTGGAGGCCCAAGGAGAAAACCTCCAGATACAATAAGTTACATACAAGTATACAATAATAAATATTCATAAACAGAAAAAGAAAAACAGTTACATAGACTGCAGGAAAGCAGTTTATAATGAGTACTATGAGAAGCTGTTATGATACAGTGTACATTGAGGGAGAAAAAGAGACAGAGTTGCAAGAAAAGGAAGTTGATAAGCAGAGAGACAAGTGATAAGTTAACAAGTACAGAGAAAATTAGCAAAAGATAAGTCTAGACAGAGACAGAGGGATTATGATATGGGGTAAATATTAAAGATCTAAAGGAAATATGGCTGGAAGTGAGGAGGGAAGTAAAAGCAGGTATAACAAGTTAATCGGTGTGTGTGTGTGCATGTGTAAGGAACAAAACTGCTGGGGCGCTCAGGCAAAAAAAAACATCAACCATAACACTGATCATCAACCCTTCACCAGTAAAGGGATTCAGGTCCCTTCCTAATGATCCCCTAATCCATCACTAGGGAGCATCTTTTGTATAGGAGATAATTAATAAGAAATACTATAATACCAATTGGTCTGGAAAAAAGCCCTCCTCGGCAGATGATACACTTGGGTACATTACTTGTGTACTGGAGGACTATTCTAAATATCTCTTCACACCCCAAATTTTAAACCCTCTTTGGCTCAAGGATGTAACGTCAAGTCTGGTTTCTTGAAGTCTATTTGCTCAGGCCCAGCTAACATAATGGAAGATTTGATCCATTTGTTTCCAGTATGCAGGGAAGATCCTATAAACCCCCCACTATAATTAACTATGAAATTGTCAAACTTTGGGGTATGTTCATAGGTGTGTACTAGGCTAATGGCCATGGGGCCTTTACAAGCCTAGCCCATAGATGTACCCTGGAATTGTGCCACCAGTCGTTAGTTCCCAGTGCCTCTATCAAGTAGAGCCACTGGAGTGATCCTCGGAGTGAACTTTCTATTTCCCATCCACTCATCAAGATTTCTCTTGAAGAGGGCTAGTGAGGGACTCTGCTTGACATGTATGGGAAGTCTATTCCATAGCATGGGCAGTCTCTGGGTTATGAACTTGTCCCTGCAGCATGTTCTGTTGATTGTGGTAATGAGGTTGAGGTCTCTGGAGCATGTGGTGCGGAGGGATTGGGATTTCTTTAGATGCGGCATTTCTAACAGAGCTGTGTCAGACATGACTTCGTAAGGCAAGCAGAGATCGCCTCTTAGTAGATGATATGAGACAGAGAATAGCTGGAGTTATTTTGAGTCTGTCCATGTAGGATTTGTGTTTAGGGCCTAGGATCCTCTTCATGAGGTACTTTTGTGGCCTCTCTAGCTGTTGCAAGTGTCTAGTGAGGTACATGCCAAATGGGGCATTATACTCTACGATTGATCTAATGAGGGAAGAGTAGAGAGAAATGATGACCTCTTTCTTCCTGGATGCAAAACCCTTGGTAATGGGATGTGCCACAGAAAAGGACTTTCTGACCACAGTGGCAACAGTGGCAATATGGTGGTCGAAGGAGAGGTTGCTGTCAACCTCTGTCCCCAGATCTCTTATAACGCCTTCAATGTTCAGTGGGCTCCCATCGATGCGGTAATTAGTGGGAACTGAGTTTTTTTCCAAAGGGATGACAATGCATTTTTTGGCATTAAGCTTAAGGCCATAATTTCAACACCAGTCATTGGTCTCAGTGAGGCCTTTCTGTTAGATGTCTGCATCACTCGGGGACTTAATAATGGCTCCCAGCTTGCAGTCGTCTGCGAATCTGGTCAGCCAGAGTCCTTCCGTATTGGCCTGAAGTTCTGAGAAGTAGATGCCAAACAGGAGAGTACCCAGGATCGACCCGGTGGGACTTCACTTGTGACTGGTCAGCAGTCTGACTTGGAGTCTGCTACTTTCACACCTTTTATGACCTATTAATACATCCATATTTCATAACATCCCCTTTCTACTTATTTAGGACAAGTAGATATGTACGGTCACATTATTCATCTTTGTATACTTTTATATAGCATTTTGTCAAGTGCATCATTATATTTTCTTTTTTTGTGACATTAGAACTGTATTTTTTAAGAATCATTTTCTCCTATACTGATATTGTATTCCTTGATAAGTAGTTACTTTTATTTGTATCACTATGTGGTCATTTTCATGTTTATACATGATTAATATGTTATCAACATTTACAGTGTATACCCATGTGGCCATCTATGTGTGTGTGTGTGTATATATATATATATATATATATATATATATATATATATATATTTTTTTTTTTGTTACTTACAGCTTGACAAAATAATTATGCTTTATACATATGTAGGGTATATAGCTCCATTCCTATTGGTTAGGGGTTATATAAATTCAGGACTGGGGTGCTGGTGAAATGTCTTGTTACTACTCACTGAAGAAGGCGACAGCCAAAACTAGTCTGAGTTGAGTGAATTACATTTAGTTTGGGGCATTATATGTCCTTCTCTATTTTTACCTCGAAATAAAAGGTGGATCTATATATGCTGGCCTTTTGGTGTTTTTTCAAGTTTGTTCTATCTGTGAGCCAGTTTGCAACTCACCTAACGATATAGGGGTCAATGCCTAGTTTGATGAGTTATCAATAATTCCTGAGGAAGGAATGGTATTAAAGACCTTGGCCAGATTGAGGTAGGCTGTATGAATTGCCTTACCTTCATCCACCGCTCTGGTGACTGACTCAAAGTAGTTAAACAGGTTGAGCAGGCATGATCTACCTTTCACAAAACCAAATTGCGTGGGATCTAGAGTTTGGAGATTCCCTATCATCATCTTCTTTCGGCTGTTCCCATTAGGGGTCACCACAGCGGATCATTTGTTTCCATTTCTTCCTGTCCTCTGCATTTTGTTCCGTCACACCAACCACCTGCATGTCCTCTCTCACCACATCCATAAACCTTATCTTAGGCCTTCCTCTTTTCCTGTTACTTGGTAGCTTCATCCTTAGCATCTTTTTCCCAATATACTCAGCATCCCGTCTCAGCACATGTCCAAATCAACATAATCTTGCCTCTCTGGCTTTGTCTCCAAACCTTCCAACCTGGGCTGACCCTCTAATATACTTATTCCTAATCTTGTCAACCCTCATCACACTCCGTGCAAATCTTAACATCTTTAACTCTGCCACATCCAGCTCTAACTCCTGCCTTTTCATCAGTGCCACTGTCTCCAACCCACATAACGTAGCTTGTCTCACTACCCTCTTGTAGACCTTCCCTTTCACTCTTACTGGCACTATTCTGTCACAAATCACTCCTGACACTCTTATCCACCCACTCCATCCTGCTTGTACTCTCTTCTTCACCTCTGTTCCACACTCACCGTTACTCTGAACTACTGATCCCAAGTATTTATACTCGTCCACCTTTGCCACTTCTACTCCTTGCATCCTCACCATTCCTCTATCCTCAAATCATTCACACACACATATTCTGTCTCAGCCCTGCTGACCTTCAGTCCTCTTCTCTCCAGAGCATATCTCCACCTCTCCAGGGTCTCCACCTGTTCCCTACTTTTACTGCAGATCACAAAGTCATCTGCAAACATCATAGTCCATGGGGACTCCTGTCTGATCTCGTCTGTCAACCTGTCCATCACCATTGCAAATAAGAAAGGGCTCAGAGCTGATCCTCGATGTAATCCCACCTCCACCTTAAAAGCATCAGTCACTCCCACCGCAGACCTCACCACTGTCACACTACCCTCAAACATATCCTGTACCACTCTTACATACTTCGCTGACACTCCCAACTTCCTCATACAATACCACAACTCCTCTCTAGGCACCCTGTCATATGCTTTCTCTAAATCTACAAAAGCACAATGCAACTCCTTCTGACCTTCTCTGTACTTCTCCATCAACACTCTCAGAGCAAGCATTGCATCTGTAGTGCTCTTTTCCAGTATGAAACCATACTGCTGATCACTAATCATCACGTCAATTCTTAACCTAGCTTCCACTACTCTTTCCCATAACTTCATGCTGTGACTGATCAATTTAATCCCTCTGTAGTTACTACAGCTCTGCACATCAACCTTATTCTTAAAAATTGGTATCAAAACACTTTTTCTCCATTCCTCAGGCATCCTCTCACTTTCCAAGATTTCATTAAACAATCTGGTTAGAAACTCCACTGCCATTTCACCTAAACACCTCCATCCTTCCACAGGTATGTCATCTGGACCAATAGCCTTTCCATTCTTCATCCTCTTCATAGCTATCCTTACTTCCCCCATTGCACTTCATGATTCACTATCCGCACATCATCCAACCTTCTCTCCCTCTCATTCTCTTCATTCATCAACCCCTCAAAGTACTCTTTCCATCTGCTCAACACACTCTCCTCGCTTGCGAGTATGTTTCCCTCATTATCCTTTATCACCTTTACCTGCTGCACATCTTCCCTACATCCTTATTAATTAGGTCCATGATGATGTGCTCCACAGCCTTACATATCAGACTCGTCAGGCTAATGGGGCGATAATTTCCAGTGTCTGTAGTCGCTCCTCCTTTATGGAGAGCGATGACTGTAGCAGTGCACCATTTGGTAGGGACAAAGCCTGAGCTGAGGCTGAGAGTGAACAGAGCACACAGATGTGGTGCCAGTTCACTTTGTAATTCATGTAGAACACAGCCAGGGATATTGTTGGGTCCCTTGGAAGCTGTATTCTTGGCCTTAGACAATGCAGCTTTAACCTGCCTGGCATTCTTCCGGTATTGAGATTGGTCCTTTGGGGGGGGGGGGTTAAGTTGGCACTGAATCTGTTGGCTAGTATGTCGACAATATTAGTTGGCTCAGTATAGGAGGTACCATTATGTAGTAACTCAGAGCAAATCTGGGTATTGCCATGGAGATTCTTGATACAAATAAAGAAGGCTTAGTGGTTGTTTATAGTGTCCGCCACAATTCTGCCTTCAAAGCTGGCTTTAGAGATTTTGATGACGGATCTCAACTTTTTGTTAAGGCTAATAAGGGAAGTTTTCCAGTCTTGGGACTTCACCTTTTTTTGCAACAGTTTCTTCCTTCCTTCTGTTGTAGTTTATTAATGGCAGGGTCCACCAAACTGGCTTCCTTTTTTTGGAGGAGAGCATCGTGGTTCTGTTGGGTATGGCTAGTTCCATGCATTTATGTACGTGTTTGTACAGTGCATTGGTGTATGATTCGGCAGTCATGCATCTATTTTCCATTGGCATGGGTGCCATGAAGTTAGCCACCTCTGTTTTTAGGAGTCCAAAGTCAGCTTTGGATAAGTTTTTCATGGTGGTTACCTTTGCGGGGGGTGTGAGTGAGATGTGGTGATTAGTTTGTGGTCAGACCTAACCAGGGAGGAATTGACTACTGGTGTAGAGCAACGGTTGCCCATGTTAGTAATAACCAGGTCAAAGATATTGCTTCCTCTAGTGGGGGTAAGAATGAGCTGATTCAGGGCATAGGAAATGATGAATTCCAGGAAGAGTTGGGCCAGTGCATTGGTGCTCGAGTAGTTTTTCCAGTTGATGGAGGGGTAGTTGAAGTCTC
Source organism: Protopterus annectens (assembly GCF_019279795.1). Lineage (NCBI taxonomy): Eukaryota > Metazoa > Chordata > Ceratodontiformes > Protopteridae > Protopterus > Protopterus annectens. The sequence goes on from NC_056739.1 coordinate 896,011,852, forward strand.
CTAGTATGAGAGTGTTGGGTTGGACCTTGATAGATTCCAAGGTGCTTAGGAACATGGAGTGAGTGTCTAGGGACATGGTTGGGGACCTGTAGCAGGCTATGACCTGGATTGCAGTATTACCCAATGTTAGTTGGACCTGAAGTATCTCAGATGCATTATGCTGGGCTACTAGTCTGGAGGTGTGCATATCCTTTATGAATATGGAGACACCACTGCCTTTGGAGCTTTGGTCCATGTTTCAGGGCTGAAAGGTGTGAAATGAGTTATAGCCTGGTAGTGCAGGGGTGCTTTCTGCCGCATTAAAACAGGTCACCGCTACAGCACAAATGTCAATGTTCTCCATTTTGAGGAGTGCTTCTAGCGAGTGCATCCTGACATTTAGACTTCTAGAATAAGCACATTCAGCATTTAAATAGGAGATTAAAATCAAGTCACATGCTTCAGCCCACCCATTCACTCATTCAACAATCAATTCTTAAAAGAATATCATACATAAAAAACTTTTAAAACACATTTAAATACACAAATGAAACATTCACTTATTAAACATTTCTAATATCAATTCACTTATACAGCAAAGCAAATAAATATTATATTTACATTTTATAACAAGTCACAACTTCTCTCTACGTGTTTTAATCAAAATTGGCTTTAAACTAATGGCATTATTCAAACCAGGGAAACAGTCTGCCTGTAATCTAACTATCCATTCAAACTCTTTAAGTTCTAATAAATTATTCATATCCCCTTTTCTTAAACCTGTTCGTACTATGTCCAATATCCTAAATTTAAAACTATGCTGCTCTCCCTTATCTTGAATATGCTTACTTAATGCATTTGTTATAATATTCCTTCTCATATCAGATTTATGCTCTATAATCCTTTCCTTAAGCTTCTTAGTTGTCTTACCTACATAGAACGATGAACATAATGTGCAAGTTGCCAAATACACCACTTGCACCATATTACAATTTGTCAATGCTTTCATTGCAAATACCTCTCCCGTAGTGGGGTGTTTAAAATAATCTGTACCTTCATATAGATCATTACAACAGGAACAATTGTAGCATTTTCTTGTTCCTGCTGTTGTCTCTAATTTCATTGTATTTAATTTAAAATCTTTATAACATAATTTTTGTTTTAATGTTTGTGAATTCCTATATGCATATCTTGGCCTTTCTCCCACTATTTTAACTATTTCTGGCATGGCCATTAAAATAGGCCAATGTCTTTCTATTATTCTACAAACATTATAAGTGTTCAGATTATAAGTAGTGAGATATCTAACCACATTATTATCCTTATTTATATTTTCCTGAATTTTTATGAGTCCCCCTCTTAAAATTGGCATATATCTATCAGCCCTTTCTTTTAACACCTCTTCATATGCCATATTTATAATTCGTTCAGAGTTACCATTATTCTGAAATTCTTGCTTCATATTGTTTGCTTGTTCTTTAAAATAACTCTCAACTGTATTCAATTTACTTATTCTTATAAATTGGGACTTCGTTCTTCCCTTAAAAGTGTGGGGGGTGTGCATACTATTTCTATTTATATATCTTGAGGCATCTACTTCTTTCCTGTGTACTGTGGATTCTAATAGACTCCCATTTTTAAACAAGTGCACATCCAAATAATTTATGTTAATATTTGATGCCTCCATTTTAAATTTTAGAAAATGTGTTGATGTATTCAGATATTGTAAATATTCCTGTAACTCTAATTGAGAGCCACCCCACAGCAAAAAACAATCATCTACAAACCTCTTATACAGAAGTATTTTCTCATTTAGTTGAAAATCATTATTCGATATTACTTCCTTCTCCCATTCATACAAAACTAGGTTTGCATATGTGTTAGCAACTGGGGTACCCATCGCTACCCCAGTTAACTGTAAGTATGGTTCTCCATCAAATATAAATACATTATGTGTTAACACTATTTCAAGAAGTGTACAAATATTTTCTATTTCCCTTCCACACATTTTTATTTCCTCATTCAAAAAATTACGTACCGCTTCCACACCATATGTATTAGGTATAACAGTAAATAATGATGTTATATCAAGGGTTACCATTATATATTCTTTTGGCTCATAGAGATTACACCAATTACACAGGCGATCTAAAAAATCATTAGTATCCTTGAGTACTGTACAGCATTTTTCCATACATTTCCCCAGTATATTCTGCAAATATTTAGAAATAGGTTCCGTAATCCAACCACCACCTGATACTATGGGTCTCAGTGGTGGATTTTCAAGATCTTTATGGATTTTAGGAATACCATAAATCTGGGGGATCCTAGGACAAGGGACGGTCAGATAGTTAAACAAATCAATACTTAAATCATCACTAAGTTGTAACTTATATATAGCCATATTAACTACTACAATCTGTTGCTGTACCTCCAGAAAAGTTATTTTCTTAAAAACATCCTCTTCACCAAGAAGTTGCTTAAAATTTTCAAGATATGCTTCCTTAGCCATTATAACCACCCCCACCCCCTTTATCTGCTTGTTTTATAATTATCTGATCACAAGCTTGTAAATCTCTTAAAGCTAAATATTCTGAATATGTTATATTATATCTACTTTTTATCTTATTTTTACTATAATACTTCCGTAGTTCATGTTCTACGATATTAGAGAAAGCCACTAGAATAGGGCACAAGTCTAGTGAAAACACACTTAGTCTCTTGCATCTATCTAACATATTCACATTATCATTTTTAAAAAGCATTTTTAAACTAACCTGTCTTAAAAATAATTTCAAGTCAGTAATAGCTTGTACAACATTATCCGCAGCATTTGGAATAAATTTCATTCCTTTATTCAAAAGCGACAAATGCGCTTCACTCAATTGAATATTAGATAGATTAACAGTACCTTTAAAAATTTTCAGCATCGTTTGGTTATTTTGTTCTGAGTAAGCGGACTGCTGTACTTCCTCTTTCCCATAACAGTAGTTTGTTGCATTTGCTGATGCTGCTGAAAGGTCTTTACTGACGGTTGTGACATTATCTTCTCCGTCTGTTTTAAGCAAAAAGGAGAAAAAGAAGTTATCTCTCTTTGATTATTCTTCCTACTGCTTTCTTTGTTCAATTCAGGCATTACTTTAACTTCTTTAATTTTGGCGCGCACTACCGGATCCTTCTTGGTTTTCAAAGCATTTACCAATACGTTCTGCATAACGTCACTATCATGTTTATCATTTAAAGGTACAGAGTCTGTATCTGGAGTATGCGATATGGCATCATTTTTCGATGAAATAGTTCTATTAGTTACTTGACCAGACGTTTCCCTTATTACTTCAAAGGTATCTAACTGATCTAAGTAGTCAGATTTTCTATTGCCATTTACATTTTGCACCACATTTTTATGAGCAAAATGGTTGGCGTCTTTCTCGGCCATGAGAAGATACGATTATACTTAAAATCATCAATGTCTCTTTTCAATTTGTTCTTTTTCCTTTGTTGCAACTTCACATCAAGAGCACTAATACGGTTCAGAAAATTTTGATACAAATCTGACGATTCATGATAACATGGCATGTCAGTTATAACATTTTCAAGCACATCTATCTCCTCAAGCAGTTTACTTTCTATAGGTTCAAAGAAAGTATTCATTAAATTCATATAGTCTGCACCCAGTTTCAGATTTAAATGTTGCCATTGTACCAATAAGTCACTGTAAGTGTTAGCATAGGAAGGGAAATAGAAAAATATCTGTACACTTCTTGAAATAGTGTTAACACATAATGTATTTATATTTGATGGAGAACCATACTTACAGTTAACTGGGGTAGCGATGGGTACCCCAGTTGCTAACACATATGCAAACCTAGTTTTGTATGAATGGGAGAAGGAAGTAATATTGAATAATGATTTTCAACTAAATGAGAAAATACTTCTCTATAAGAGGTTTGTAGATGATTGTTTTTTGCTGTGGGGTGGTTCTCAATTAGAGTTACAGGAATATTTACAATATCTGAATACATCAACACATTTTCTAAAATTTAAAATGGAGGCATCAAATATTAACATAAATTATTTGGATGTGCACTTGTTTAAAAATGGGAGTCTATTAGAATCCACAGTACACAGGAAAGAAGTAGATGCCTCAAGATATATAAATAGAAATAGTATGCACGCCCCCCACACTTTTAAGGGAAGAATAAAGGCGCAATTTATAAGAATAAGTAAATTGAATACAGTTGAGCGTTATTTTAAAGAACAAGCAAACAATATGAAGCAAGAATTTCAGAATAATGGTAACTGAATGAATTATAAATATGGCATATGAAGAGGTGTTAAAAGAAAGGGCTGATAGACATAGGCCAATTTTAAGAGGGAGACTCATAAAAAATCAGGAAAATATAAATAAGGATAATAATGTGGTTAGATATCTCACTACTTATAATCTGAACACTTATAATGTTTGTAGAATAATAGAAAGACATTGGCCTATTTTAATGGCCATGCCAGAAATAGTTAAAATAGTGGGAGAAAGGCCAAGATATGCATATAGGAATTCACAAACATTAAAACAAAAATTATGTTATAAAGATTTTAAATTAAATACAGTGAAATTAGAGACAACAACAGGAACAAGAAAATGCTACAATTGTTCCTGTTGTAATGATCTATATGAAGGTACAGATTATTTTAAACACCCCACTACGGGAGAGGTATTTGCAATGAAAGCATTGACAAATTGTAATATGGTGCAAGTGGTGTATTTGGCAACTTGCACATTATGTTCATCGTTCTATGTAGGTAAGACAACTAAGAAGCTTAAGGAAAGGATTATAGAGCATAAATCTGATATGAGAAGGAATATTATAACAAATGCATTAAGTAAGCATATTCAAGATAAGGGAGAGCAGCATAGTTTTAAATTTAGGATATTGGACATAGTACGAACAGGTTTAAGAAAAGGGGATATGAATAATTTATTAGAACTTAAAGAGTTTGAATGGATAGTTAGATTACAGGCAGACTGTTTCCCTGGTTTGAATAATGCCATTAGTTTAAAGCTAATTTTGATTAAAAGACGTAGAGAGAAGTTGTGACTTGTTATAAAATGTAAATATAATATTTATTTGCTTTGCTGTATAAGTGAATTGATATTAGAAATGTTTAATAAGTGAATGTTTCATTTGTGTATATTTAAATGTGTTTTAAAGTTTTTTATGTATGATGTTCTTTTAAGAATTGATTGTTGAATGAGTGAATGGGTGGGCTGAAGCATGTGACTTGATTTTAATCTCCTATTTAAATGCTGAATGTGCTTATTTTATTTGTACTGAGGAAGGGTGTGAGACCCGAAAGCTTTATAATAAACTTTTTTGGTGTGTTTATAATAGTTTGGAATATTCTGACAGTGATACCATTATTGTCTATTTAGACTTCTAGCACTGAGCAGCATGACTCTCAGACTGCATTTATTTATAGCTGTTACAGTGGTAATTTGGTGTTTGGAACACCGCCTAAAAAAGGCACTATAGGGGTGGCAAGAGCCTTAGCCAGTACCCGGAAACCCAGGGGTAACAGATGCAGGCCATCTCTGGCAAAGCATCGAGGTTTGTCAATCATGTCATCCCAAGCAGATACTGGATCCCCTTCGAATGACACCAGAAACTTATCCAATAGTTGAAGTCAATCAGTTTTTGTTTGTACTGCGGTATCATTCTGGGTGATGGTAGGATACTGCTCGGGGCTACTGTCATATCTGCCTGGCCCACATAATCCGAGAGCTCCACCATATCTCTTTTCATGTAGTCCAGGGAGGTGCATCACAGGTCATTGACACCCACATGGACAATGACAGAGTCATACTTGTAGTGGAGTGACCTGAGTGCATGTGTTGGACTCTGGCACCTGATAGACAGGTGACTGTTACCTTCTCCTTATTCAGCCTAGTAAGTGGGACATCTGTGTGCCTCACTATTGAGCCACCTATGATTAGTGTATTAGGCAAGGTGTTTAGCCTTAGGGGCTAAGGTTGAGGGGCACACTGTGGAGGTGAGATATGTGTCCTGTGGTTTGTGCTCTGTTGTGGTAGTCGAGTGTGTTTCTGTCTTGGAGGTCTGTGCTGTTTGGGTAAATTTCTATTAAATGCCTCCGTGAAGGTGGGTGTGTGGTTTGTGTTTTTTTGTGAGAGCTGTGATAGTGGGTGTTCTGGAGGGTTATGTATTCCATGTGGTGTGGTGCAGGTGTTGACCTTCTCCTCTTGACCAGCTAGTCCAGTTTTGGCTGGAGAGTGCATAGCTTCCAATTTGGTGATATATGTGCATCTCTCACAAGTCTGAGTGTTGGGAGGTAAGAGGATAGGGTTGTGTGTGTAACATGAGGCAGTTGCTACTCTGCCTTAGAATGCCCAAGTGCACCAGGTTAATAACAGAAAGTACTGGGAACTGCCCTTTAATCAAGCCAGGAGGGGTGGTCATAACTACTAAGTACTGAAGCTATTTCTGTGAAGAATGACTAGTGCTAATGGCTCTTAGGTGTGCTGTAATAATTGCTACAAAAACCTGTTGAAGTGCAAAACAATTAGGCTACTTGAAGTGCAAGCGAGAAAGAACCAACATGATCTAAGGGAAAAACTGAAGAGCAGACTTTCTGGCACCAGTAATAGTTTACCTCAGCTCTGCAACGCTGACCGGAGATGCTATAAAACAAAAAGCTCAAAAGACCTTATCAGTTGGCTAGTGGTGACTGAATAGTCTTCTGAACACCTTGACCTACACATGGTATCTCTCTCCACCAGTGTTAAGGGATACACTCTCTTTTAGTAGTCCTACTGTATTAAAACCATGCAGGGAAGCCAAAGCTTCTGTAGTCAGACTGGGAGGTTAGATAGATAGCAACAGTACAGCACATGGAATTTTACCCTGCTATTCAACAGACAAAAGCATTGTCTAATTCTCAAAAACAAAGAGAGTTCTTACTGAGAACAAAAAATATTACTTTTTTCTGAGTTATCTAGTAGAATGGGTATAATATAACATTATACTAGAACTGTGCCAGAGAGAAGGTAACCCTAAAACTAAACTGAATATCAGAGTACAAAAGGAAAAAAAAAACTAAGTGTAGTAGTAGCAAAAAAAGTAGGAGTTCCTCAGGAGTCACAAAGTTAAGGAAAAAATCCAGCAGTTTTGGTCCCTAAATCAGATGGCTCTATAAGACTTTGCAATAAAGTGAATGAGATTTCCAAGTTCTGACATTTATTTAATGCCCAGAGTAAATTAACTTGTAGACAGGCAAGGCAAAGCAAGATTTATGATCTATGTTTGACCAACTGGTATGTAGGACATGTAACTTGAACTACACTGCAAATGAGTTATCTGGGTTCCTTAAGCCCACCTTAGCAGTATAACCAGAAAATCTGTGCAGAGAGGGGAGTTATTGGAGTTTAGTGGATGACAGAAAGTTGTTAAAATGATATGAAAACTACAGCTGTATAAGCTGAACTTACCATAAAAGTAGATGCTCAAATGATCACTGCTACAGTAGACTTAACTATATGGGTTATATCCTGACAATGATATAACTGTCAGCCAGCTTCGAAAGCTTCAGGGCATCTTCCACACATCCAGAGTGTCAAGCAGCTCAAGCTGAGCTGACTAAAAGACAAGTTTGGGCTAAAAGGCCTTCAGAGCTTTCCTGACAGCAGAGAGAAGGAGGCTGTGCCCTGAAAGGGCAAGGCTAGGAATATCAAAAACTAAATGTCCACACTCTGGCATAAAAAATGCAAAAAAAGACAAGAGGGGTGGAGGGAGCGAGTGGCTACTGCAGCAGTGATCATGTGATCATCACTTGTTATGGTAAGTTCAGCTTACACAACTATACTATATTCTTCATATTGATCACTGCTGCAGTAGCCTTAGCTATATGAGTAGACTACCACAGCCAACTATATTTGGGAGGTGGAAGGAGAAGGGTCCAGCAACATCTGGAGAATGGTCTACACCTACAGATGGAATCCAGTTTATAGTGCTTTGTAAATGTACAGAGGACAAAGTAGCAGCTTGTGGAATACTTCTAGAATCCAACTCTTTGCAAAAAGCCACAGAAGACGCCAAGATTCTTGTAGAGTGGGCCTTGACACTGCCTGGAATACATTTGTCATGGTGAATGTGACAAAAGGTAATAGCATTAGACAACCATTTGGAAATGGTTTGTTTTGACACACTGGTTGTCCCTACTTCTTACCTTCACAAGAAATGAACAACTGATCCGGCAATCTGAAAGATTTAGTTCCATCAAGGTAATACATGAGTTGTCTGTGGACATCCAAGGTATGAAGTACCTTTTCTCCCTCATTTATAGTTTCAGGAAAGAAAATGGGGAGATGGATAGTTTGACTTAAAGTAAACTTGGATACCACTTTAGGCATAAAAGTAGAATTACTTCTCAAAGAAACCCTTTCCTTGTGGAAAATGAGGTTGGTTTGTCTCACCATAACAGCTGATAACCTTCTTGCAGACATCAGAGCAATCAATACAATTGTCTTCCATGTTAAAAACCTCAAGTCAGCTAGATTAGCTAGTTCAAATGGAGCAAGCACTAGTTTCTCTAAAACAAAATTAAGATCCCAAGGAGAGGCCACCAGTTTACTCTGAAGAGTCTTATGCAAAACTCTTTTCACGAACATTTTGACATGCAACTGCCTTCAAGGAGGAGGATCCATGGGCAGACATGTTGAAATGGTTGATAAATAAACCTTGATACAGGAATAGGAAAGGCTCTAGCCCTGATAGCATGCTGGTTATGCTGTTGGCACCAACTAGAAAACTTTTTCCATTTGCTAATCTAGGATTTTCTAGTAACAGGCTTTCTTGCCTTCATTAGTACCTGCTGCACATCTTCAGTAAACAGTTGTCTAAAAGGAATTGATACCCTACCATCCAGGCAGTCAAGCTGAAGATGACTAATGTCAGGGTGTTCTTGTGCGAGTATTTCCATTCTGTGACGAAGCTTATGGTAATTGCCCTTGGTCATCTCTTAAAGAAGGGAGAGCCACGGTTGCTTGGGCCACAGTGAGCTTGGGGGATTCTTTCTGAGTCATCAGAAGTACCCTGGACATTAATGGAAAGCCATACAGGAATATTCCTTTCCAAAGAAAAGAAAAAGAATCTGTCTTCAAGGCCTTCTTGCATGGAGTCCTGGAACAGAATTTTACCAGTTGATTATTCAGAGAGGATGCAAAGAGGTCTACTGGAGAAACTCCCACACAGATGGGTCAAATCTTTGAAGACCCCCTTCTCTAGAATCCATTTGTGAGAGTCTTCCCTGGTCCTGTTCAGCCTGTCTGCCAGACAGTTTTGCTCTGACAGAATGTAGGCTGCCTGTAGAGTAAGACTGCACTGTGAAGCTATATCCCAAGCTAACACGCCTAGTCTGCAAAACAGGTACGACCTGGTTGATGTACCACATGACTGTGGCATTGTCTGTAAACACTTAAAGAGGTCCCAGGGACCAAAAATTGTTAAGAGAATTGAGTGCCTTGATCAGGGCATGCATCTCCTTGATATTTATGTGACTCATCTGTCCTTGGTGTCCCACACCCCCTGCACTTTTATCTCTCCTAAAACTGCTCCCCAGGTAAAGTCTGAAGCATCTGTGGTGACTGACTACTTTGTAGCAGGGATGGAGAAGGGGAGAACTGGATTTAAGAATATCTTTTGTCTCCAACAAGTGTTTTCTCTTCTGATAAACCCCAGTACTGGGATCTGAAAAGATAAAGGGTGTTAATGTTGGGACCATATAGATTTCAGATACTACTGTATCTTTCTCATGTGGAGTCTTGCCACATGAGAATCATATGTAACATGAGATCAAAAATCCAGAGGTATTCCCTCACAGTGACTGAAGTCTGAATGGAAAAACATAGAAACAGATCTAAATAAATATCTACTTTTCCCTGTGGAAGAAAAGCTCTTTGAACTGAGGTGTCTAGCTGACATCCCAGGAGCATAATCCTGTGTGAGGGAGTCGAGAAAGACTTGAGTGTTCTCTTGGCATCCCAGCTTGCGCAAGAGCTCTCTCTTGAAAAAGAGTATGCAAAGATACACAAGTCGTCTACATACAGAAAAATGTGGATACCCTGTAGCATGCAATGAGCTATAACTGGAGCTAGACACTTTGTGAACACTCTTGGTGCAGTGGATAGTCTGAAGTGTAAGGCAGAGAACAGATAATTTGATCAGACACACAAAACCTTAAGAAACGCAAGAACTCTGGATGAACAGGAATGAGACAGCAAGCATCTTTTAAGTCAAGGGTTACAAGGAAACTTGAAAGAGGAAGAATAGATTATTTTGAATTTTGGAACCATCACAAACAGGTTCAGGAAAGAAAGATCCAGAACTGGTCTCCATGCGTATTCTTTCTCTGGGACTAGGAACAGCCTTGAATAAAGGAAGAACTAATTCTAGCTGTCCTTGGTAGTGCATGTGACAAACAGGTGAAAACAAAACAGTCTGATCTGCAGGATAAGGAATGAACTCCTGGAACTGTGGAATTTTCTCCCACTGCCATATGTAACCCTGATGAATGATTTTCAGAACCCATTTATCTGATGCCAAAAAGAAAAACAGGGATTCAGACTTTCTGAAGAGAAACAAGACCAGGGTGGTATGGGGACACAAGGTCTCTTGAACAGTCATTCAGACTTGTTATAGTGTCCTTGGTTTTGGGAAGTTTGAGACTTCATTTTAGAACCACCATATCACTTCTTAAATATCAGTTTACCTGAATTCTGTAGAGACTGTTTGTTCTATTTTTTTTTTTTTTGCTGAAACTGGATGAGGAGAAAGAAAATCCCTTGGGCAATTTGGAAAAGGAGGGTTTATAAATCTTAGAGATTCCCTACATCAGCTTGCTGCTTTCATCACACTTTTTATCACCTCAGGAGAAGAGGGGTCAAACACTGTCTATCCAAAGGAAGATTTAAAATCTAATTTTTATCATCATCTGGAAGGTTCTGAGAATGTAGCCAAGCCATCTCCTTCAACAACAAGACCAGAAATGCTGCAGCACTAATAAACTCCAAAAACGAACCAGCAAGCAGGCAGGGAAACCAGCAGGAGGACACCAACTCACAATAAGGAAAACAAACCCTCCGACAAGCAGCAACACCACACTCCTTGAAATAAAACTGGTTTATTTTAACGTATCACAAACTGTAGTCATGTTTTCGTTGTTATAACAACTTCTTCAGATGCCAAACACTCCTCTCCACAGACTAAATATACAAAACTACTTGATTGAAAAATTGCATAATTGAACAAATTAAAGCAGAAGTATACCAACTGAAGATGTTCTTTGCCCTTGTGCACATAAAGCACTGGATAATTATTCACATAAAATCCCGAATGCTTTCAGTATTGTGTACATCAAACAAATTGTACATATTGTTAGTATACAGTATCAACCCCTAATAAAAACATAATAAAAAATATTAAATGTAAAATATTGTTCATCACATAAAATGTAGCATTGATATACTCATATACATAATACTACATCAAAATAACTCTTCACAAGTAATTTTCAAAAACTTATAATATATACAAAAACAAAACTCACAATATAAATTTTAAAAAATAACACGTAAAAAAACACATTTAATAAACACAACATTAACATCTAAAATTCTCATGGTATGCATGTTAAATATAAATTTAAATATGCTACACAAGAAAGTAAAAATCTATCTACACCTTACAGTTGTTCAGCCTTCAATTTTAAATAAGGAGCAATTGAAATGAAATCATTCAACCCAGGGGGTTTATTGGACTCCAACATAATCTGCCAGCATGTTTCTCTATGGGACAACAATGCAGGCCAATTTCCTCCCCTGTTACTTGGTGCAACTGATTCCAAAACAAAAAACTTAAATGCTGCTCCTTCACAGACAATAGTATGCCTGTATAATGCATTCGTATTAACTTTTTTTAAAATATCATAAACGTGCTCATATACACGCCTCCTTAGTTGCCTCTCCGTCTTGCCCACATAAAATGCCTGGCAAGAACGGCAGACAGCTAGATACACTAAACCCTTGGAATTGCAATTGTAAAAATTATTTGACCACAATCTCCTGTTTCTACTTTCCAAGTATATACATTCCTGATCCAAAACATACTTGCATTGCGTACAACACCCGCAACGAAATGTCCCTTTCCTCGGTATGTTGGTACCCCTCAGCCTAGAACTTTGCTCCAATGTCCTCTTGACATTGAACCCTTTTCTATATACGGTTTTGCAGGACAGGTCCTTTAGGTTGGTCAAATCAGTGAATTCCCTAAAATCACGGAATTCTTTTTCAATAATATGCCTGATCTGTCCTGCATGTTCACTGTATTGTATAATAAACAACTGGTCAGGGCCCCTTGCATCAGTAGCCCTACAGGCTTGATCACCATGCATGTCCGTCTTCGCCTTCCCCAAAATTGGGGCAAATCTGTTTGTTCTAAGTTGCCTAACTTCCTCATAGACAGAATTGATCAGCCCAATAGGGTACCCTCTATCCAGAAAAAAGGACCTCAATTTGTCCCCCTCGATGTAAAAACTAGGGTCTTCTGATGTCATACGGGACACTCTCACAAATTGCCCCTTTAGAATAGATCTTTTTTGAAATTTTGGATGTGAGCTTGAGTAGTGAAGATACCCATTGGAGAATGAAGGTTTTCTAGAAATACAAGAACTGAACCGTTCACCCTGTTTACTAAGGGTAACGTCCAAATAATTAACCTGATCAGCAGATACATTATAGGTAAAAACGTAAAAACTCCGTTGTAGTATGCAGGTAGGATATAAATTGATCTATAAGACCTTGAGGCCCAGTCCAAAAAATACAAATGTCATCCAGGAATCGAGTATAGTGTATCCAATACTTGGAAAATACACTATGTACAACAAATTTTTGTTCCCAGATTGACAAAATAATATCTGCATACGTGGGAGCACAATTAGCTCCCATAGAGACCCCTGAAACCTGCTGAAAGTACTCCCCAGAGAAGTAAATATAATTGTACTTAAGGACCATTTCCAACAGATGCAAAACCAAATGAACATCATTATTTGTGACGCCTGCACATGCCCAAAGTGCTTCTTCCATCCACTCTAACCCTACCATATGGGGTATCACTGAAAATAGATCGACCACGTCGATGGTGACAAAAAGTAAATCAGGCCTAAATAGATCAGGAGTAACGCCTCGCAGAAATTCCCACGAGTCCTTAAGAGGATAGTCATGTTTTCCCCACAGCTGTTTCAATTTCCAATCCAAAAATTTGGATAGGTTGTGGGTTTTGGACCCCTGGGCTGCAACAATCGGACGCATGGGAGGATCATCCACATTTTTATGAATCTTAGGTACCCCAAATATAGTAGGTACCTTGGGATGAGAATTTTCCAAAAAATTATAGAGATCCATTTCCAAAGGAAGATTTAAAATCTAATTTTTATCATCATCTGGAAGGTTCTGAGAATGTAGCCAAGCCAACTCCTTAAAACAGTACCAGTGGCCATAGCCCTGATAGAAATACCAACAGTCACACACACACACACACACACACACACACACACACACACTGCAAACAATGAGTAGTGACCTGTGCAAGAGAAGAAACTAAGTTATTTAAAGCAGATTTTTTTTACACAAGAAGAAACTGTAGATAAAAAGAATAATTATTCTGATAAACTGTGAAAGTAACATATGATCCTGACAATTTAAATTCTGAAATTTTAAGTTCCAGAAGTATGCACTTTTTTTCTCACACCTATCAATAATTTTCCCATCCTTATTAAAAAGGGTAGGATTGGAATTAACTAAGGGCTTAGCAGCAGTACAGTCATTTACGCCCATAGCTGCTGAGCCAGGCTTGGGAATAATGTATACAATTTAAAAGACTGAAGAACATTGTATATCCTTGTCTTTTTAGGGACAGATGGCTGACTATCAGGAAAATTGCAGGCAGTAAGACACACAACCTCTATAGCAGAGGAGGCAGGAGTAATGGATGTAGGTTCTGGAAAATCCTTCTGTAACAACTCACAGTATTTTTTTGAGGGACTAAGAAACCTCAGTGTTTTCTCACTTGAAAATACTGGGATAAATTAGCAACAGTCTCAGAGGAAGAGAACACCCCTCTGAGTCGGAATAAGACATCTGAGAGCAAACCCTGAATCCGTCCCCTGCACCTTCCCATTCAGATTCAGAATCCTGAATCTTTTCAGGAAAGGAAGTATCCCTCTTTCTTTTACTGAAAACTACAAGAAGGATCAATAGTCTGAATCAAACCATTAGCCAGTGCCAGTAAACTACTACTACCCAAAAAAATATGAGGAGTAGAAGATACATGTTTAGTTTTCTGCTTCTTTTTGACAGGAAAAATGGGCCCATCTGTGTTACTAATGGCAGCCGCTGCTTCCCCAGGGATGGGCACAGTATTCTAATACAACGGGGAAACCTTCCCTGTTCCCTCTCCCAGGACCAAAAAGAGTGGTTCTCCCTTGCCGATTGTGGGGACCCTAACAGCCACAGAGGACGTGGCTGACCCATGTCCCATAGTGGCTAAAGGTGCTACACCAGAGGGATCAGAAGAAAAAGATGAGTGGTCGGAGGTACTGCAAATGGCCACAGCAGAGTTACCTACCTGCGGCTGAGGCAAATTGCTAGCCTGCTGTGGTGGCAAAGGTGTTTTGCTTAACTTTTTCTTCTTGCAATTGGAAGAAGGACTGACCATGGGAGTGAATCTGTTCAGTAAAAAGTACATTCAAACACTATGGCAACCCCACAACCTTAAAACAAACACAATTTCTCCACAGAAAATAATTCATCGGTTAGATACCACTACTTTTAAGCTGACAAACAAATGCTACATTTAAAAGTACATTAAAGTCTCAAGACAATCTGTTAAAACACAAGACTCCTAGCTGTAAAATAACTTTCCTGAAGAGGAAAGTTATAAAACATCAGTTAACAAAAAAAAAAAAAAAAAAAAAAAAAAAAATGGAAACTTTTTGCCAAAAGGGAACTTATCTTCTCAGCTAAGGAAAGCACAAGCCAGTTGTCAATCCTCAGAAACCTCACAGGAGCGTAGTCTTTGGCGGCAGTAAAACTCTGAAGGGCTTCACACCCACAGTTGTCATTTAGTCAGCTCAGGTCAAGACAGTCGGGTGCATGGAAGGTGCCCTGAAGTTTTAGAAGCTGACCAGCTATATCATCCTTAGTAGGATGTAATCCATATAGCCAAGGCTACTGCAGCAGTAATCAATATGAACAGCATATACTGCTTCTGCAATAAAACACCACTTTGATGTAACAATGTTTTTCAATTGTGCAATTTGTGCTTCGCTATGAAAATACTTTTTAATGTTGAGCTGGTATGTACAGCTTAAACAGCATAGCAAAGCATGTAACAACAGAGAATATGTCACATTAGCCTCTCAGTGAAGGTGGAATTATATAACTAAGAATAGGGACTCTCAATGGTGATCAGCCAGAAAGTCTGCTGAATAGTTTACTGGAAAAGAATAGACAGCCATGGATCCATCTGGAAGATAACCTTAAATTTGCCGGATATTACTTGGAAGCCTTGCTGGTTATGTAATCTTTAACTTCTAAAAAATGAAGCTTGTTTTAATTTTACCTTTATACTCCATAGTAAATAAAGCACAGTGAATGAAAGTTCTTTTTCCTGGCCGAGTTGCTAACTAAGAGTCAAATTACAAGCTCCAATGTGCAAGGGAAGAATAATCTACAATTATTAATTAGGAATACTACAACTAACAGTGCTCTCTATTTGACTTCAAATAAGGGTATAAACAATAATGCAAATTAATTAAAATTAAATTTTAGAAATAAAATTAATACAATATAGACACTTTTATACAATAACACAACATTGTACTACAGAAGATTGTAACTGGGTTTCCAATCATAACCTTCTTCTTATGTGCTCTAGAAATGGATGGCAAGAAACTGACCTTGACAGGCAAATTCATGTGGAGAGTCTTGACATCGATTTCAAGAACACAAATAGTGGGTTAAGACTGAAAACCCCAAATAATTCTTTGTAGTATATGGACTTTTAGCCACCCCTATGTGAAATACGTTACAGAGAAAAAAAATGTAGAAGCACAAAGTGACTCACAGGTTTTAAAGCTGTAACACACTGTTGTGCCACAAAGGCAGCAGCCAGAAGCAAAGTACACCTCTAATGGACCAACAGATTTAAAAAGTGCTAGGCACTTCATTTTGCCGTACTCCCCCCCCCCAAGTGTCAGAGCGATTACAGCTTTCAAAGCTGTTGCAGCTTACTGATGCTGCTCTACAGTGGCTGCTATGTATACTCGGGCACAAGATTAGACCATAAAAGTTATGCACTTCTCTGATAGTCATAGTACATATTACCAAGCTTTTCTATTTGCTGATTTTGGATCACAGTTAATAGGGTCTACATTACATCGTCGAACTCTCAGGAGTTTGAACGATGTAATATTGAACCATGAAGTTCGAAACCCAAGAATTACGAAAACACAAAACAGCAAATCGCTGTTCCGGTACAAAAAAAAAACACACTTTAAACTTCAACTAATGTCCCCCTACCTAAATATGCCAACTCCAAGATCGCACCACAGTGGAGGAAATAGCAAAGTCCCGAAAACGGCCCACAAATTTTTTCCCCTGGGAAAAAAATCAGTGTGCCTTGGCTTCGCTATTTTCATATTTCGAGCATTTGGGTATGATATGACAACGTTTGGACTGCTGTGAATTCGACGTTGTAATATAGACCCCAATTAATATACTAATATGTACTGTGTGTAACTGTACAGGACCAATCACAATTAGTACTCTTATGGATTGTGTGTAACCGTTCAGGACAGAAATCCTGCCATCATGGTTCTATATCCTGGCTGCTTGATTACTAAGATCCATGTTCCAAGTTATGGGTTTGGAGTTGTGTCATATACATTTAAGTTAAAGGCAGACAATGAAATATATTGTGTATGTTTTTCTAAGCATGCAAATTTAGAAGTTAACCATTATAAAAACATGAGAAATGCATGCATTAAAGAGACTAACTAATGACTAGATATTGACGCACATCTGTGACCTTCATATGCATATATCAAAATGACAGTGTGAAGTGATTTTCATATGATTAAAACAAAACAAATTGCTCACACTGTAGCATGATTTTATGATAAAATACTGATCAAATATAGAAAGTAATATATACATTGTGAATTTGTGAGATGGGATGAATTGTTTAAAAGCAAAACAAAAATAGCTTTGGCATAACAATACAAACAGCTTGTTTAAAGGCATTGCAAGTTATCTGTGGGTACTAAAAAAGGAGAAAGCAGTATTAGTAGCCAAAACAAACTATGTAGAGTGAATGCTGGTACAAAAATGTATAATTTACCTAAAGTGTAAATACAATGACTTGTTTATGGCAGGAAAAAAAAAGAATTTTTATGTTAAAAAGAATGCTAGTGTTTGGACATGGACACAGAAAGTGCCACGGCATATTGGGTATAAGTGTTTTGATAGTACCATGGAAAAATGCACAACTTACTTTGAAGCAGTACAACAATGATCTTCTATAGCAATAACCCACGCCTGGGTGTGGGTAATGCTGGATTTAGCCAACCGTGGGTAAATACAGCATTACCCACACCCAGAAGAGGGTTATTGCTATTATACCATGACATTATTTAAGAAAAGAAACTATTACTTTTCTTAAATAATGGCATAGTATAATGCCTGTTTACTGCCCTTCCGCAGATGTCTGGCATCCGCGGCAGTTCTGATGTACTGCGCGCCTGCGCAGTACACCAGAGCTGTGGGCAAAAGCAACGGAGAAAGCAAGATCTCCGTTGCTTTTTATTAGCTATGTTAAATGGGTTTAACATAGCGAGACAGTTTTAAAAAGCAACGGAGATGTCCGTTGCTTATTTTAAAACTGTCTCGCTATGTTAAACCCATTTAACATAGCGAACAGTAAAAAGCAACGGAGATCTTGCTTTCTCCGTTGCCTTTTTTTTTAAAACCTGTCTCGCTATGTTAAATGGGTTTAGCATAGCGAGACAGCTTTAAAATAAGCAACGAAGATCTCCGTTGCTTATTTTAAAGCTGTGTCGCTATGTTAAACCCATTTAACATAGCGAGACAGTGTTTTAAAAGTAGAGTTATACTAATGGAAAAAAGTCCGGGCGACCGGACCTTTTTCCATTAGTATAACTCGATTTACAATGTGCACGCTGGCCAATCAGCATGCACGTTTTGGGGGGGGGGGGGTCATGGTATAATAGATGATTTTAACCACTCCACAACTTCTATATGATGTTTGATGTCATTGGTGCCAGAAAGTTTACAAGCAGCAGTTACAACATTTGAGAAATCATAAAAAGATACTGTAAAAACTTTAAACAAAAAAAAACACCTGGATCAAAACCCACACAGCAATGTATTTTATGTTCCATAAAATAAATTAGATGAGAAATAAAACAGTTTCTCAATATATATCACAACTGCATAAACTTGCCAAATGTCAGTATGGTGGGGCACTACCAGAAGAACCAAGAGACTAGTGGGTGGCACGCACCATGAAAACACTTCAAGAGATTGTTCAATTGGCAACATGCAGAGAAAACAGAAGTGTCTATGGAAAAAGCTGCTAGGTCTACATGTAACCTACAGAAAAATAAGTTTATAGTTAGAAGTCTATCCAACATCGCAAGAAACAAAAATGTTTCAGTATGCAAGGCTGTAAAGTGTTTAAAAAAATACTACTGCAAAGGATACAACAAAGTGTAATTTTGACAGTGTATAGGTGTGTCAGGCAGATGTTATGTTAAATCTAGGAGGCAGAACAAAAAAGGTATGTGAGCAAAATGTAAGACTGACAGTGGGTCAACCAAACTAACACTAAAGATAAAAAAAAACAGAATTCCATGTGCTTAGAGATGGACAATTTGTCTAATAAAATGAAAAGCACCCAGGTCATCCCAGACATGGATGAGATAAAACATGTAATGGAACAAGACATTGACAATGCATTACTCAACTTCTGTAAGAGACTGCACAGAAATGTTCTCGCACATTAACATTAACTCTGGTGTTTGTAATTGGTAACTGTAAGATTTGCATGGGAGAAAAGGCAATAGACAATGCTCACAAAATATGAAGGGTAGACAATCACTGGACTTGTACATATGATACCTCTGTTTGGTCAAAACTGAATATAGAAGGTTGACCCACACTGGTATTCCACTAAGAATCTGCAAGTGTTAGTCAAACACAGCAACAAACTGGCAATAGCTGATATGTTGACACACTAGATAGATCCAAAGCAAGTTTCACAAAATGAGTAAAATGGAAAGTGGGAAACCTAAAAACAGACTGAAGTATAATACCCCAAATTTTACAAAATCAGATGAAGCCCTACTTACTCAGTCAGGTCTAAGGTGATGTCAGATTTGCAAAGGCTGATAAGTGATTGCATACAATCTAGGGTAGACTGGAGCAGGATGACAACTAGATAAAAATCCTTATATTCACATTTTACACTTCATTAACATAGAAACAAGAATCACACTGGAATTTTGAATATTACGCTATCTTTCTTCCTAAAGAACACACAGTTAAAAGAGCTTGCATAAGCATTGCTTTCCCTTTAAAGGCGTTGATAAATCTCTTTTTACAATTACTTCATGTTAACAATACCATCCTAGAAGTTGTCCCTAATACCAAACTGCTAGGTGTCATCATTGATGATAAACTAACCTTCAACCTTCATATCCAAAGCAATATCAAAAAACCCATGAAAAGCTAGGTGCCCTATATCTGCATAACTATTTCCTCAGTCTCACTGCCAAAAAGGTCCTAGCCTCATCCTTCCTACTCTGCTTTATGGTGCTCCCATCCTTATCAACCTACAACCTACCCTAAAAAGTAAGCTTGATTCCTGTTACAATAAAATTGCCAAATTTGCTACAAACTCTAAATACTCTACCCACCACTGCTCCTCATTGCATAAACTAAACTGGCTGGAATCCCACCACCATCTTACTTACCTTCAACTACCCACAGCCCACAAAATAATCTACCAACCTGAACATTGCCCTTCGCTGTCATCCATACTGACCAAGTACCAGCCCAATCGCCACCTCAGGTCAGAAAACAAAATGTTGCTGTCTATAGAGAAACCCAAACTGTCAGCTGGCCAAATGCTGTACTCCCATGCTGTCTCAAAGTTATGGAATAATCTTCCTCCTCCTCTCAGATCAACCTGTAAGTCTGCTTCTTTTAAAAAAATCCCAAAAATTACATTTAGTGTCTAACTGGCGATGCTCCTGTACCCCACAAAAAAAAAATCCCAACACCTAACTTCCCACTATGGAACCTCCCTGTTTCTGTTCTCTAATCTCTCCCACTCTTTTCTCTGTACCTTCTCACCCCTCCTCTCTCCAGCTTTTCATCCAAACACAGTCTGCTCACCGGCTTCACCCTGTAATCTACACCCCTCTACTTTGACTCCTGCTCACTCGCATGTAGATATTCTTATCTTTCTCTACTCACATATACTGCTAAGTGACTTTCTTCTTCAACTCTGACTTTCATACTTCTGTTTCCATTTATGCTGTTACTAAAAAGAAATGATGTCTTTTCTAGGCATTACTGGAATGTCATCTCTGCCAACTGTCTTATCCTTTCTAGTGTGTACATTTTTATATATCAACAATTGTTCTAACTAATTGTATACAGTACTGCATCCGTTTTATTCATGTAGCTACAATGTTTAATTTTGTTAATTGTATGTAATAATGTGGAACTTTTCTCCCCGGGCCTCCACTGAAAATGGGCTCCTCCATGCCCAGTTAACTTTCCCAGTCAACAAATGCAATAAATAAATAAATAAAATTGTTCGTTAAAAAAAAAAATCAGCATGAAAGCAACACGTCAAGCAACCTACTGTTTGCTTTTAAGACACTGAGGCATTGCATCAGTTGCAAATTTGCTGTAAAATTAAAAATTCATATCTCATGCAATAAATAATAGATCAGTTCAATGAACTGAGCCCCCTCCCACAGACAAGTACCTTTCTGAAGGCGTCTAGTAATGGCATGCCCAACAGCAGCAGCTAGGAAACATGACAGTACCCACTGCAATGCCTGGATGGCTGCTGTGATCGACAAAGGAGGCACCTGCACCAATCTTTATGCAGCATCATCTGGAAAACAAAGACATGCTGGCACAAAGGTCAAATAGCTAGTTAACTGCAGTGTACAAAATGCACTGGGAACCAACTGTACTGACTACAAGGAACCAGCCAAGGCTAGCTGAGAAAGAAATACAAACAACTTGAAGTCTTTTACCATGACAGACATGTGCTTTGCATTATATTTGAAAGATCAGTACTGCCTTAGGAAACTGCATACAGTCCAAGACTCCGGGTGCCCCAAACTTGGGGGATATTAGAAATAAAAAAAGTGGAAGTGAACTGAAAATTAAAAGTAGAGAAAGCACCAGAGGATGTAAAATATCATTGTTTGCAGAAAGCAACTAGTTTTATTTATCCATTAAATAACACATTTTCTAGAAGAATGGTTAGGGACTGATTTTTTATGCTGTTTCTCCACTTTTTTATAATTCTCATGGCTTGTTAAAAAAACAGAGTGCTAGTGAATCTGTGTCTGGGGAGTACAGTACAGTAACAGATTCAGATTCCATGATGGCAACAGAGAACTAGCAGCATCAGAAAAACAATACACATTTTGTACTGACTCGTACTGTTCCTTGTAAGCAAAGCCACTAACAAATTCAAAATGTCTGCTCATATTTGATTACTAATGCAGGCCAAAAGACTAAAGTGGCATAGGTTATCCCAAATCATCTTCTGAAACATTTCACCATCTTGTGCTGTACTAACCAAAACTACATGAAAATAATGCACATGATTAGCAGGTGACATATTTGTGTTACTGAAGAAAATACGACAGACAGCCAGAAGAATCACTGAAGTGAACCAACAAGCACTTTATTCAAAAAAACGTCTCTAGTTTCTAGCGCTTCGGCAACAAATGCCTTCTAGGAGTACATTATGAGAAAAGAGTTGTACCATTTTATACACAAGTTAATCAACTACCATCAATCAAACAATCAAATAATTAATTATTCTATCAAAAAAACATTTAATATAATAAGCCCATTATACATAAAAAAACAGTTATATCATAAGTCTCCATGAACATTCTATATTAAACCAGTGAGGGCTGAGTGTGCCATATTTTGAAATATAAATACTTTCTTTACACAACAAATGATTTTTGTATTTAACGTCAGAGTCACCAACACCCCAATTAACTTGATCTAAGATGCTGGCTTGCAAGAACTCTGGGGTGCTTTGTGTTACTGTACTGCTAAAAACTGTGGTGCAGTTATCTCCCAGGATGGACACATTGTAATTACATATATTAACCTATTTACTCCACATACACTAATCTTAATTTACAGTATCTAAGTAGACTTGCATGGTTTACTACTTGTGTGCACTAAATATACTCATTTACTTCCTTTACATACTTCAAAGTAACTGCTAGTTACCCCATTATGATAAAAAAGGTAATCGGTTCATCTCACTTACCTGGTCAACAAAACTAAACAGCAATCAAGGTCCACTGGATAGCCCAGGAAGTGCATCACTCAGCTGTTTACAACGAGTCAAAAGACAGTCATACTTAGCAGTCTAACATGCATTTGGAATCACAAGCTCTGTTTTACAACTCTAAATAATGGGGGACTGGATATTTACAAGCCTAATAATCAACAAAATTTAAGGACTGTAGTGTTCACAGGTTCATAGGTGTTTACAAGGCTAACAACCAAAAGGGCTTTTTTATGTCTAGCCAGGCATCCCAAATCTCTGATAAGTACTGGTACCCTTGATAAATGTAAGCAGGGGCTTGGGAGATGAAACATTTACAAGTAGGGGCCTGGGTGATGAACATTTACAGGCTGCCTGTGTCCATTAGAGACACAGGTGCCAAACCAGGGATGAATTTCCTGCTCCGCATCCAACTATCCAAGTTACACTTGAATTGGGTTAGGGAGGAACTCTGCTTCACGTGGATGGGGAGCCTGCTCCAGAGAGGAGGCAGTCTCTGGTATACATATCTGTCTCACCAGCAGGTCCTATTTATAACACAGGCAAGCTTTAAGTCTTTAGAATGGGTAATTTTGGTATTTTTTTTTGTGGATATGCAGGAGATCCATCATTATTGAGGAACCTCTGTGGATGTTCCCACTGTTGGATATGCCTGGTTAGGTAGATACCAGAGGGAGGCATTGTACTCAATGATAGGTCTGATGAATGTTGTGTTACTGAGATTCCTGCATATGATCAGTACTTAGAGGTAGCTTGCACCAAAGTGCCTCAAAGGCTGAATGGAACAAGCTCTTTCAACATAATGCCCACAGCAATGGGAAAGTTCTTGTGTACAAGGCCACACACCCACACGTCACAAACCAAACAGTTTGAGTTCATCCGTGTAGATGACCTCATCTGTTGCATTCCAAAAATATGGGGCACATCATTGTAGTGCAGTTAAGGACATGTTATATTACTACAGTTAAGGACACATTACAGTACTGCACTTAAGGATGAATGTTATGTTACTACAATTAATGAAAAAAAATCACATTACTGCATTTAAGGACACTTGCCAAATTAAGGACAGGTCATATTATTGCAATTAATGACAGGTTTTATCATTACAGTTAAAGACACATGACATTATTGCATTTAAGGAGACATATCATAACCTTAACCGTGCCACTTTTCAGTATGTAGGGAATAATCCACCACCCCTAAATCAGCCTATGAAGCATACACTAAGTCCATGGTCTTTACCGGCAGATTTGTATATGGTTGTGGAGGCACATGCAACAAACAACACAGACAGACATCCCAGCATGAACCACAACAATGGAGCTCTATCTCGCCTAAAATGTCCTGGTACCCAAAATGTCTAAATATGTACAGCCTTGTAACTCAGTGGCACCTCTTCTAAACATTATAATGCTTGAAGCAAAACAATCCTCCTTCCTGAAAGGCAAGTGCTCACAATCACCTAGTGTCTGAAAGAGACACAAAAATCTTCCTCCTTGTAATTAAATACCTTTTAAAACCATCATGCCCAAGACAAACAGCAGTTGTTTCTCTCTACAACTATTCGGTTGACTAGTGTCCACAACCCAGTCTCTGCACTGTCCTATAACAGCTAATCCACAAATCATGTCTGCCTAACAGTCAGTGCTCCTTCTGATCACACACAACACCCCACACTACCCTCCCCCCACCGCCTGCAGCCCCCAGAACAAGCTAGAGACTGGCATGGTCTCCCTTTGAGGACTGCATGGCACGCTACTAGGTGAATGTTTAATGTGCATAACATACATCTAAGTTCCAGTGAAAGCAAATTGAAGGTGGCATACCACTCAACCTTTTACTGCTGAAACATGTGGCAAGAAGTTAAGACAAAGCTAAACAAAAGACTGGAAGCTAGGGAAACAGCAAACATAAAACCACTACTATTACCGAATGTACTAATCATAGTCCACCACAGATCCTACTGAGTCTATACTTTGAACGCTAAGTAATGTGACTCTTATTTATAGTCTCTGGATTAGATGGTTTAAAATATAAGTCAAGATGTGTGACAGCCTTAGCCTGCCACATAGATGAGGTATCTGTATTCACTGAGGATTCGGGTTCAGAAAGAAGATTGAGTCAATAAAGACTAGTTAATGGTCAGGGGTACGGAGTCAAACTGCTTTCCCTCGCTAAAGAAGGAGGAGTCTGTATCAGTATCAGGCCAACCTGGCAGAGGGGACCTGTATAAATCAGTATGTACTGTCAGACTGGTGGTACAACAGAATGCTGTCAGTGCTTGCAAGTATCTCCAGTAGTGTGCTGGAATCTTTGTATGTTTCACTTCAGCTCAGAATATGTCCAGTAGACTACAAAAAAGGCCTACAGTTCTTGGATCTGCCTGTTACTGTCTCATCTTTTAACTGGAAATGATTACATATAAACCCAGCATCCTCAAACTCATTCAACAGTGACTTTACCATTTTTCCCTGAAATAAGTGCCAATTTGGATACAGCCTTTTTCCTTAGGAATAAAATACATTTGGCTGTGTGTGGGAGTAACATTCCATATACAAACCGTGTCATTTATTCAGCAAAATACAGTGGAAGGGGCAGAAGGAACAAATAGCCATTTCATCCCAAAGGATGTGGCACCACGCCATAAAACAGGAGTAGAAAGATGCAGGTGTCTGAACCCATGCTGTGCTCAATCATCATGTGCTACCAGCTGTCCACTCTAACATTAAAGTCCAATTAAGTCATCTGTAGCTCTGCCATGCAGCCATAACAAAGCTGTCAGAGGCCAAGAAGTACAACTGGCAAAAGTGTACTTCAAAATTAAGGCACAAAGTCAAGTATCAAGTCATCCACTTCACTAATGGTGGTGTGAATTATTCAGTATGTTTGTACCTCAAATCTTGCAAATTGCACCTTGGATTTAAGAAACGCTCTTCAACTCTTCCTGTTACAGCAGCTGCCTGTGTTGATCCAGCTGCTGTTCTCTGCTCCTCTAATCATGCATAAGAGTCACACTTAAGCGGCATTCGCTACCTACTGCCTAACAGTTCTTACCAATGCGATTTCTCAAAAATTAACATGGGTTGGCACGTTGCTAAAGCCAGCTGGCCAGTATTCTACCAGCAATGTTATTTGTTTATTTAAATTTCCAGATCTGAAAAACTACACACTAATATGCAGTTCCTATTAAATAGCTGGACCTGGCAAGCCAATATCTGTTTATTTTTTTTCCTTACACAGCAAAACTGAATGAAATGTTACCATGCAGGCTTTATATGCAATATATCTCACATGACAACAATAGAAAAGTACTACCAGCACAACATTTAAATCCAGATACCTCAACAACTGTGCTGCACTGATAAGCATATTGTATAACTGAAGCATTATTAAGAAATCATCAATAAATTAACCCAAGGAACAGAAAACATGTACATGTTCCTCCCAAAATCCTGTATAAAAACAATAATTACCCAAGTTTTAAAGAAACGTTATGCTTTGGAGCAGACAACAGCAATGTTCCAATTCAGAGCAGCCATATTCAAACTTAAATGACCTCTCCACAACTACATGAGTAAAATGATATATAAAAATATGTATTTTGCTTCTTTCATAGAAGCATTGTATTGTTCATCACAAATGTAATAATACAGTTATAAACAGTGTTAGTGTTTATGCAGACTATTCTAGGGATGAAGTCTTAAATGACAATAATCCATGTTTTGCAGTCTGTAAATAAAATATGCCACATGAAAGGAAAACTGAATAACTTATTATACAAATAAATGTGCAGTATGCTATTAATAAAAATAAAACAATTAGGCCTACAAAAAGCCTGGGGTTTCCAGAGTGGAAACCTGAGGTCAACCTCATTAAACTATTCAATAATGCGTTATAAGTTTCTTTTTGTGAATATGCACTTCCCATGATTCTCAGCATGATCCATGGCATGTGGCACCACATCTTCTTCTAGGTAGGGGATACACGACAAAAAGCACAGAGTTACACACACAAGCTAGAACCAAGCAACACCTGCTATGCCGATAACAGCTTCAACATAAAAACAGAATAGAAAAAAATACTTTACATTAATAAATACCGAATATTAATAATCATTAAAATATCCACATATCCTAAATAATAGTTGATAAATCTAATTATGTATTTTTAATAATTGTGAACATTAAGATAAAGTTAATTACTGTTCAACTGAAGATATGACTATTTTGTCATACGGTGAATACTAAAATCTACTTTTATGGGTATGTACTAAGTCACTGAATCTGTGAAGACCTTAAGAAGCCTAGCCCTGCAGTCACATAGTAATTATTTGTCCTTATATTTTTTTTTAAAATGCATCTTCATACAAGTGTATGTTGGGTACTTAAATACTTCCCCTGTTCATGAGGGCTTTAGATGCTAAACTGGGGATGGATTTGTTACCCATCCACATGTCCAAGTTATGCTTGAATGTAGTAAGAAAAGTGCTCTGTAAGTTCCACTTACCCGTAACAGTAGATGCCAGTATAATACACTTCCTTACTGGCATATGGGTGTGGTGTCCTGTTTCACTCCATATGGCAGTCTGTCAAAGCTCAGAACTCCTCCCACTGCCTGTCTGTGAATGAGAAGGACCAGGACAACCCTTCATACTCACAGACAAGACCTTTTCAGTTTTCCAGGGTTCAACAGGAAGAACAGATGAGAACATAAGGTTTGTAACCACCTACTGTCCCATACCAAATTACACACACACACACACACACACACACACACACACACACACACACACACACACACACACACACACACCAAAAAAGGTTGCTAAAGAAAAACACAACAGCGACTTCATGAACCCACAATATACACTTAACAAAAGGGGGATGGTGAGAGGGTACTGATCTGCCCAGGATCTGCTCAGATTGTCTGTAGCAATGTTCTGCTCTGACAGGATGTATTATGCCTGAGGAGAGACAATACTGAGAAGCCCAGTCCCCCAGGCTATCATTGCTAATCGGCATGAGGTGAAAGACTGAAAGACCTCATACCCCTAGCTTGTTGAGGTGCTACATCATTGTGATTATGTCCAAAACCACCAGAAGACGACCCAGAGGGACATTTAAGGCATAAAACACTGCCAACATCTCCTAGATATGATATACTTCCTTGCATCCTTGGTCCCCCAAGTTGGCTAGCACTTACATCCCCATTGGCAGAGCTCCCCAGCCAAAGTTGGTTGAATCTGTCAGGAAGACTGCACTGGCATCTGTGGGGAGAAAGGAAACTTTGGACTGATACTCAACTGATCTCTACAACATTGTAATTCTTGTCTGATGACAGCACAGAACCAGTAACTGGGATTCCAGAGAATGAAGGTACTGTGACCAACAATTTTGGGCATACCACAGAATTTTTCACATGTGAAGATGGGCCAGTGGTAAAATGAGAATCATGGATGCCATCAGTCCAAACATTTTTTTGGGATTCCCATGCTGAGGTGACATTTTTCTGGGAGAATGTCAGAAACACCATCTGGTACAGCAGTATCTTGTCTTCAGGCAGAAAAGTCAGAAAAAAACTGATGGTGTGAATCATAAACAGCAAATCTCAGATATCCCCCGAAGCGATGAGTGATCATTCCAATTGCTTCAAATTACTTATGCCATCACAGTGTTTAAGGATCTGATTAGCTGCTGTACCAAACACACTATTAGACTCGAGAGGAGCATTCATAATCTCATTTTTTTTTCCAAGACAGAAATTCTGGAAATATAACCCAGCATACCTCCTAATCACCACTACCAATGCTGCATTCCTAGAAAAAGTATCATCCCCCTCTTACCTTCCCAGTTAGTTAAAAAAATCGTACTTTATTCAGCTGCTTTTACATTATATGTGCTTCGTCCTACTTTATTTAGATTTTTGCTCCATATTTTTATAAAGTGCTCAGTTGCATTTAATCTGCTGCATTTATTACTGCTTGTTAGCAGCCTGATTATATTGTAACCTATTCTAAGCCTCTTAATTCTGATTTAAGCACTTGGGCTCCAAGCTAGTTATCTTACACAAGGAAGGTTTGTGGTCTACACTCTTGTGGCAGCACAGATAGCTTACACCCTTCTAAGTTGGGAAATGCTGGTTGAAGGCTTACTGTGCCTATTATTCTGTGCATCTTTGCTCTGGTTTAAGCACTTGGGCTCCAAACCAGTTATTTTACATTAGGAGGGTTTGTGTTTTACACTCTTGTGGCAGGAGAGGATAGCCTACACGCTTTCTGGACTGGGAATTGCTTATTATTGTGCCTTTGATTGTTTGGAGGGCTAGCTCATCTAAAAAATTTAATCTCTGTGCCTGGGGCATTTGGTGACCAGGCTCCTTGAAAACTGTTTCTGTGTTGAATATATACACTTTTTGACTTTTTTACTGTATACAGTTAGAACTGTTGCTCTCTGTGCAGCAGAGCCTAGCAGTGATTTGTACAGTGAACGATATCTCACAGAGTAATTCCCCCTTGTAATCTGTGTAGACCCTGATCTCTCGCAGTGTACATTTCCCTTAAAATACCCTTACTGTCCAGACAGATATTTTTTAACTACTAGAACATCAAGTTTGCGCATAGCTGAACATTGCTCATTAAATTCCTTTTCTTATGACACTGTGGGGAAAAAAGACAGCAATTTCAATAACCCAGCACAAAGCACAATAAACACATCACATAACCCCCCCCCCCCCCAATATCAGTACTTAAATGCTAAAATAGTCTTAGACCAGGAATTAAGTATAATATCAAAGTAAAATTCCTGTCAGAAATGTCACAAACAAAATGGCACCAAAACCACGATTTAAAAGAGAAATTCATTGAAAAAATGTTTAACTTTTACTCCATCACATCAAATAATAATTAATCCAAATTTTAGACAAGGAATTAAATATAAACATATGAAAAATTCCTGTCAGTAATGTTTTACAAAAAAAAATGGACCCCAAAATCACAATTTAAATGAAAAAAAAATTTAAAATGTAATTGTGATCAAAGACCTCGAATAATCATTGACACAACGGGAGAGTTTTCCTATCAAAACTTTCCAAAGAAGCTTTTAATCACTGAAATAACAACCACAAATTACTCTGTGGTTCTGGTAGCAAAAGGCAATGAGAGGAACTGCACTAAAATGACCTTAGTGCACAAACTCAATTAAACAAGACAAAATAGTAATAAAACACCTTAAAAGGGTTTAAAAACCCACAGAAAATCAAAAAGAGTTTAAAATAAACAGTAAAAGTCTTACACTGTAAGTGAAATCACACAAAGTATATACATATTTTACACAAGAAAAAATAAGCAAATGAGCAGCATACACTATTCAAGCATGGATAGAAAAAGGCTGAAGGAGGAAATAAAACCCCTAAAGGAGTTCCTTATCTGAGCTCCGCAGATGACATCACCCAAGCAGAAAAGCAATATTCCAAGAAATCCTTTTCTGACTGTGGCACAAGAAAAGTGAAACGGTCCTGAAGGGCTGTTCTATTATCTGTCAGGTGACTGACCTTCTTCACTTGTAGACAGGCAATGTGAGGAGTTCTGAACTTTGATAAACTGCTGGAGAGAGGGTAGCAGGGCATTACTACCCATATGTCAGTAAAGCAGTGTGTTTGTTGAACATATTATTCCTACAAAGTCAATATTTCTAAACAGAGAAGTAAAAAAGAAAAAAGTCTTTCTGTAGGGGTGCTCCCTGGCACTCTATATATAACTTCAAGATCACTCATCTCTAGTTGTAAGGAGCAACTTAGTCATCTCAAAAGTTCACTGACTTTGGAATTAGTATTGACAGAATCTGTGGCTGAACAGAGTTGACTAAATGGCTCTAATCATGCAAGTCTCATTAACCTGACTCAACAGAACTACAGGCTTTCCAACGAACTGGGACTCAATTCAGGATTAACTGACAGTTGAGGTAACTATGGATCTTTCACAACCTTGAATAGCATAATTCAGGCATTTGAAAAGGAATGAATAAATGTTAATTCGTCAAGAATGGAAGTGATGATGAAGTTACTGCAGTACAGCTTTGTCACTTCATATATAACTGCTGCAAATAACTTTTCCACGTTTCTCTCCTGTTTCTAGTCCATGTAAACTTACTTATGTTGACAAGCATGAAGCAAGGTCAGATATTTACTAATGCAGGATTCATTTAGCTGTTTCTGGAAATATAATAAGCAGCTGTATACATATGTCTATATAACACTCTGGTCTGTGTTGTACTGCAAATGGCTGTATGACGTGCATATAAACAGAACATATATGAATATCGAGATAGCTAACTAAAAGACAAGATTGGGCATGAAGTCCTTCAGAGTGTTTGGGCCAACAAAGAGAGGGAGACTTTGCCCTGAAAGGATGAAGCTAGGAACAAAAAAAATGTCCACACCCTGACAAAAAAAGCACACCAAAAATCTAGGGGGTGGGGATGGAGGCAGGGAGTGGCTACTGCAGCAGTGAGTTTTCTGAAATCCACTGTTATTTTAAGTTTATTTTCACAGCAGTACTATCTTCATCATACTGATCACTATTGCAGTTGCCTTAGCTATATGGTTAAATTATCCTAACTGGCTGCATGTGGGAGATGGAAGGAAGAGGAACCAGGAGGCCCTGGAGAATGGTCTTAGAAAAGCCTGATCTGGACCTAGTGAAGTAATCAAGCTTTTAGTGTTTTGTAAAAGTGTGTACAGTGGACCAAGTAGCAACTTCTAGATGAAGCCAAGGCCCTGGTACAGTGGACCTTGACCCTGCCTGGAACAGTTTTGTTATAGTGAGTAAAGCAAAAGGTAATAGCCTTACACAACTATTTGGAAATTGACTGTTTTGACACAGGTTGTTCCTTCTTCTTACCTTCACAAGAAACAAACAATTGATCTAAAGATTTGGAAGATTTAGTTCTGTCAAAATAGTACTGGAGTTGTATGCAGATATCTAAGGTATGGATTATCCTTTCTCCTTCATTTTTAGGTTCAGGAAAGAAACCGAGGAGAGACAGATAGTTTGGCTTAAAGTAAACTTTGATACCACCTTAGGCATAAAAGAAGAATTAGTTCTCAAAGAAACCCTGCCCCTATGGAAAGTGAGATCTGACTCACTATATGAGCTTGCAACTTAGATACCTTTCTAGCAGAGGTCAGAACAATGAGTAAAACTTTTTTTTTGCCGTGTTAAGAACCTCAAGTCAACCAGGTTAGCTGGTTCAAATGGAGCAAGTGTTAGCTTTTCTTACATAAAAGTAAAATCCCAAGGAGGGGTCACTGTTTTTTCCTGGAGGCTTCTTATGCAAAATCCTTTCAAAAGCATTTTGAAATGAGACTGCATTGAAAGATGAGGATCCATGAGCAGATATACTGAAATGGTGGATAAATGAACCTTGATAGAGAAATAAGAAAGGCCATAAGATAACTCTCACAAATACTGTAAAACCAGAGAATAACTAGCCCTGATTGGGTGCTGGCTATGTTGTTGGCACTAACTAGAAAACCTTTGCTAGCATATGATATTCTAGTAGCAGGCTTTCTTGCCTCTATAAGTACCTGCTGCATATCTTCAGTAAACAGGTGCCTAACAAGAATTAAGAGCCTATCATCCAGGCAGTCAATTAAAGTCGACTGATGTCAGGGTGTATCAAACACCCATATTTTTGCGTGAGTTGATCTCCTCTGTGAGGAAGCATGTGGGAATTGCCCCTGCCCATTTCCAAAAGAAGGAAGAAGCATGGCTGCATGGGCCAGAAGGGAGTCACCACAATAACATTGGGGGATTCCCTCTGAATCTTCAGTTGTACCCTGTGGAAATGGGGCAAAAGCATACAGTAACATTTCTGATCTACTTTCCATTCATGCGGGTCTGCCCTGATCCTGCTCAGCTTGTATGTCACACCATTTTGCTCTGATGGAATGTAAGATGGCTACAGAGTGAGATTATTCTGTGAAGCTATATCCCAAGTTAACATGGCTAGTCTGTAAAAAGGAGTATGACCTGGTTCACCCTTGCTGTACCATGTGACTGTAATGTTGTCTGTAACCACTTGAAGAGGCCCTGGGGGACCAAAGATAGTTCAGAGAGTTGAGTGCCTTGATCAGGAAAAACATCTCCTTGATATTTATCTGCTTGCATCTGTCCTTAGTGTCCCACACTCTGCACTTTTATCCCTCCTGAAACTGCTCCCAAAGCAAAGCTCAAAGAATCTGTGGGGACTGACTAATTTTGAGCATGGAGGGGGAAGGGGAGACCTGGATTTAAGGATATCTGTTGTCTCCACCAAATGATTTCACATCTGACAAACCTAGCACTGGGATTTAAAAAGATTAAAGGGTGTTGGTGCTGGGGCACCTGAGAGATTTCAGATACAACTGTATCCTTCTCATCTGGAGTCTTGCCAAGGGTATCACAAGAGTCCAAATCCTGAGGTATTCCCTCTCAGTCTCAAGTCTGAGCGGTAAACCTTAGAAACAGATTTAGATATAGATCTATTTTTTGTGTGGAAGGAAAGTTCTTTATACTAAGGTGTCTAGTTGACGTTCCAGGAACGCAATCTTGTATGAAGGGGTCAAGAAAGACTTTTGAATGTTCTCTTAGAATCCCAGCTTGTGTAAGAGATCTCTCAGCCAAGAGAGCTTGCTGACACTTTGAAAAAGACTCTCCAAAGATAAGCAAGTCATCTAAATATGGACAAATATGGATACCTTGTAGCCTGAAATGTGCCATAACTGGAGCTAAACAGTTTTTCAACACTCTTGGTGCAGTGGACAGTCCAGTGGGTAAAGCAGAGAACTGATAATGCGATTTAGACTGCAACAGTGAATACACTCAAACATCTACATTTATGGTAAGTGCACACAACTGTACTATGTTCTTCATGTTTCACTGTCGCAGTCATTACATTTGGGTTGATTCACAAAGTTAAGGAAGGGAGGAGGCAGTTAGAGAGCATTAGGACCAGCTATTAAGCCCCGGAAATCTGCAGTGGCAAAACCAGCTCTGGATTTAGAAAAAATAGGCATGTGGTAATGCTTGGTGAAGGTATGTACAGAGCTCCAAGTAGCACCTTCTAGGATGTCCCTGATAGGAACACCTTTGAGAAAGGTTGTAGAGGTAGATGCAGCTCTGGTGGAATATGTTCTTATCCCCTGTGGGGTAGGTTTTCCATGATGCTTATAAAAGAAATGAATGCAATGGCCTATCCACTTAGAAATGGTTCTTAGAAATGGTTTGCTTTGAAATGGCCTTCCCCTCTGCCCCTGCAACAAAACCAACTAGCAGCTGTTCAGATTTTCTGAAAGGCTTAGTCCTGTCTAAATAAAATCTAAGTTGTCTGTGCACGTCCAAAGAGTGCAGTATTCGTTCTCCTTTGTTTTGTGGATTTGGGAAAAAAGTAGGCAAATGAATGGACTGATTAAGGGCCATGCTAGATACCACCTTGGATTTAAAGGAAGGATTGGTCCTGAGGGACACCCTTTCTGCATGGAAGATGATGAAGGGCTCCACTGCCATGAGGGCCTGTAATTCAGACACTCTTCTAGCTGAAGTGATGGCTAGAAGGAAGGCTGTTTTCCAAGAAAAGAATTTCATCTCTGCAGTTGCAGCTGGTTCAAAAGGAGGAACAGTGAGTTTTTCCAATATAAAGTTAAGGTCCCAGGCTGGAGTAGGGGCTCTCCTGGGTGGTCTTAAAATTTTGGCCCCTCTGAGGAATTGCTTTAGCAGGAGGTGAGAAAAGAGGGTTGGTTCAGTATTATAATGTGCTGAAATGGCAGAGGCATGAATTTTAACTGACGAGAAGGAAAGGCCCTTGTGAAGCATCTTTGTTAAGTACTAAAGAATATGAGGTAAGCTGGGCACAGTTGTGTCCATCCCCGGAGTCTGGCTCCAGGAGCAGTATCTTTTCCACTTTTCAGCATAAGAGTTTCTGGAGCTAGGCCTCCTTGCCTCCAGAATGATATCTAGCACCTGCTTACTGAGAGATGCTATTGGACAGCTCAAGGAATTAGCCAGGCTTCAAGGTTCAGAGTTTGAATATGAGGGTGCAGAATCTGGCCCTCCTGCTGGGACAGCAGGGAAGGGAGGGGTCTGAGGCAGGTTCCATGTTTCTCACAGTGACATACTGCGCAAGAGGGGTTACCAGTGCTGGCGTGGCCACTTTGGTGCAATCAGTATTGTCCTTTGTTTGTCCTTTTTGATCTTTAGTAGAACTTTCGAAAGGAGAGGCAGAGGGGGAAAGGCATAAACTGAGAGGTTTTCTCAGGTGAAGGACAGGGCATCCACATTCCAAGCCTGACTGTGGGAAGTCCTTGTGCAGAATTTGTCCAATTGGTAGTTCTGAGGGGAGGCAAACAGGTCTATCTCTGGATTCCCCCATTTGTTTCTCAAAAGGTTGAATATCTTTGGTTCCCGTTTCCACTCATGTGGGTCCATGAGATTTCTGCTTAGGTCAACTGCCAGTGAATTTAGCTTGCCTGGCAGGAATTGAGCTTGTAGGTGCACTTGGTAGCTCAACGCTGTGTTCCCAGAGCCATGGCTAGTCTGCAGACAGGGTACGAGTGGGTTCCCCCCTGCTTGTTTATGTACCACATCACAGTGGTATTGTCTATCTTTACCAATAATTGTCCTGGAAGAATGTGGTTCTTGAAGGCTGTCAGGGAATTCTGTACAGCTAACATTTCTTTTTGATTGATATGCAGTTGCATCTGACTTGGGTTCCATTTGCACTGAATGCACTGCCCTGCCAAATGAGCCCCCCCCCCCATGCATAGTCTGATGCGTCTGTTGTTAGGGTTTGGGCAGCAGGGGGTAGAGTGAATGGGAGCCCCTTGCTGTGGTGTTACGCCTCTGCCCATAAAAGGAACTCTGTCTTTATACAAGGAATGATAGGAATCATTGATTCCAAGTCCTGAGAATGTTGACACCATCCGCTTTTTAGATACCATTGTAGTTTCCTCATATGCAGTTTTGCATATGGAATTAGTAGAATGCAAGAGGCCATGAACCCCAGGGTTTGTAGGATTTTCCTTGCAGATAGCTGGGTCTTTGTGGCCAGTAGTTTGAAGTAGGCTGTCAAATAAACTTGTTTCTCTGGCGTGAGGTAAGCCATCTGGGAAGTTGTGTTCAAGCTTGCTCCCAGGAATACAATTTGTTGGCAGGGTACTAGATGAGATTTTTTTGTTTGTTTATGGTGTACCCCAGTGAGGTTAGAAGTTTCTTTACAAATGCCAGATGTTTTAATAGCATGTCCTGGCTTTCTGCCTGAATTAGACAATCGTCCAGGTACGGGTATATCTGAATATTTCTTTGCCTGCAAAATGCAATGACTGGAGCTAGGCACTTTGTGAATGCCCTGGGCACAGTAGATAAGCCAAAGGGAAGTGCAGAGAAATCATGGAGCCTGCTCTAAAGTGTAGGTATTTCCTGCAAGATTCCCTTATTGGGATGTGCAGGTAAAGTACAGTTTTGTACCTACCATAAATGTAGATGTTCGAAGATCCACATTGCTGCAGTCCTTACTTAAGGGTAGTCCGCTGTCCTCGGTCGGCCCGAATACCAAAGTATTAGGCTGACGTCGATCATGGGCGCCTAGATCTGACATCAGAGCGTCAGGGTATAAAGGCGCATGACCGACGTCATATCCTCAGTCTTTTCTTGCCCCAGATGTCAGAAGACCAAACCAGAAAGGCCACAGCCAAAAAGAGAATACCTCCCAAAAACATGCCCAACAACAACCATCACCTAAAGCATAGCACCAAGTCAAACTACAGTGGGGAAGGAGGGAGGGTAAATTGGACTGCAGCAATGTGGATCTTCGAACATCTACATTTATGCTTGGTACAAAACTGTACTATGTTCTTCATCTCACATTGCTGCAGTCCTTACTTATGGGTAGAATCCCAAAGCAACGGGAAAGGGAGGATGGTAAAAATCATAAAGCAATAGGGGCCGCTAAAATGCCCTGTAAAATTGCAGTGGCAAATCCAGCCCTAGACTTAGAATAAAGAGGAAGGTGGTAATGTTTAGAAAAGGTATGCACTGAACTCTAAGTAGCTGCCTCCAAAGTGTCTTTGTAGCTACCCCCCTTAGAAAGGCCGTAGAAGTAGCAGTAGCCCTAGTGGAATGAGGCCTGATCCCAGCAGGAATCTCCTTACCATGATGGGAATAACCGAAAGAAATACAAAACCCAATCCATTTTGAAATAGTTTGTTTTGAAACAGGTTTACCCTGTGAACCCAAAGCAAAAGAAACAAACAATTGCTGAGACTGTCTGAACTCCTTGGTTCTGCTCAAATAATAACGCAACTGCCTGTGAATATCCAAAGTATGCAAAATTTTCTCCCCTTTATTTTGGGGTTTGCATAAAAAGTAGGCAAATGAATAGTTTGATGTAAGGCCACACTAGAAACCACTTTAGGCATAAAGGAAGGATTAGTGCAAAGATACCCTATCCTTATGAAAAATCAGGAAAGGCTCCAATGCCATGAGGGCCTGTAATTCAGAAACCCTGCTTGCAGAGGTAATGGCCAACAAAAAAGCAGTTTTCCATGACAAATACTTTAACTCAGCAGTAGCTGCAGGCTCAAAAGGTTGTAGAGTAAGTTTTTCCAACACAAAATTGAGATCCCAAGCAGGAGTAGAAGCTCTACGTGGGGGTCCTATATCCTTTGCCCCTCTCAGAAATTGCTTAAACCAAGGATGAGAGAATAAAGGAGGGTCACAATCATAGTGAGCAGAAATGGCTGCAGCATGGACCTTTATTGAGGAGAAAGACAAACCCTTGTCCAATAACTCAGTAAGATATTGAAGAACAACACTTAAATCAGGTTTGGAGACATCAAAGTCCTTTCCTTTGCTCCAAATACAACCATCTCCTCCATTTATCAGCGTAAACTTTTCTGGTACTAGGCCGCCTGGCCTCCAAAATAACATTCAAAATTTGTTGTGGAAGCTGAGACCCACCAGAGTCTAAAACAGAATATGCCAGGCTGTGAGATGCAGAGACTGAATCTTGACATTGAGGAAGTGACTGTCCTCTTGTGACAAAGGTGCGGAATCAAAGGCAGAGGCCATGGAGGTTCTCGTACTAAACTCCTCAGTAGTGGGTACCAGTGTTGTCGAGGCCAATCCGGTGCTATCAAAATCATGGTTGGCTTGTCTTGTCTGGCCCTCAAAAGTACCTTGGGAAGAAGAGGCAGAGGTGGAAAGGCATATACATGCAGATTGTTCCAACTGAATGATAGAGCGTCCACCTTCCAAGCTGTGTGATGAAACATTTTTGTGCAAAACTTTGGCAACTGGTAATTTAGTGGAGAAGCGAACAGATCTATGTCTGGAGTTCCCCATAACACTGTCAACTTTTGAAATACATGAGGATCCAATTTCCACTCGTGAGGATCCACTATTTGTCTGCTCAATACATCTGCTAAGGAGTTCTGTGCTCC
The DNA here is from genome assembly GCF_019279795.1 of Protopterus annectens. Classification (NCBI taxonomy): domain Eukaryota; kingdom Metazoa; phylum Chordata; order Ceratodontiformes; family Protopteridae; genus Protopterus; species Protopterus annectens. Next base: position 896,050,014 of record NC_056739.1, read on the forward strand.
TGGTAGAAACCTTGCCTGAAGATTGAGGTGTAGATTGAGAGCAGTTTCCCCCAGAATCATCGCTTGTTGATGTACCACATGACAGTGGTGTTGTCTGTTTGAATCAACACCTGCCCTGGGTGAAGTAAATCTTTGAAAGCCATCAATGCAAACTGGACTGCTAACATTTCCTTCAAGTTGATATGCAAATGTTGGAGTGTGACAGGCCACGTGTTTTGCACCCATTTTCCATTGAGGTGTGCTCCCCAAGCCTTGTCCGAGGCATCTGTCGTTAGAATCTGACTCGCCTCTGGGCGGGTCACAGAGAGTCCCTTGTTTAGGTGACATTCCTGTGCCCACCACAAAAACTCCTTCTGAATGCAAGGTATTATCTGAATGACAGTGTCTAGATCTTGGCAGTGCTGTGTCCATACATTTTTGAGATACCATAGAAGCTTCCTCATATGCAATTTGGCATTGGGAAGCACCAGAATACAAGATGCCATGAACCCCAAGGCTTGAAGGACTGTCTTTGCAGTCAGCCTGGACCGTAGAGACATTTGATGGAAATAAAGAGAAAGGCTTCTTTGTTTGTCCGGGGTCAAAAAAGCCATCTGGGAAGCTGTATTCAGTCTCACACCCAGAAAGCACATGTCCTGAGAGGGTACTAGACTGGACTTTGTTTCGTTCACAGAATACCCTAGGCATCTTAACACTGCCATCACATACTGTAGATGATGAAGAAGTTCTTCCTTTTCTTGTGCAATAATCAGGCAATCGTCCAAATAAGGATAAATCTGTATTCCTCTTAGTCTGAAAAAGGTTATCACTGGAGCCAGAACCTTCGTGAACACTCTGGGCGCAGTAGATAAGCCAAAGGGCAATGCAGAAAACTGATAATGTAAATTTTCAGCCCGAAAACGCAGGTACCTCCTGCAACTGGGCCTGATAGGAACATGAAGGTAAGCCTCTTTGAGATCCAGAGTAACCATCTAGTGATCTTTCCCCAACAGAGGTAAAAGTTGTTGTAAAGTCAGCATCTTGAACGTTGGAATGTCCAGGTAAGTGTTGAGGATAGATAAATCCAAAATTGGTCTCCACGTGTTCCCTTTCTTTGGAACTAGAAACAGGCGAGAATAAAATCCTAAGCCCACTTCTGACAGAGGAACTGGCTGTATAGCTCCTATTTGAAGAAGTAAAGAAATTTGTCTATGAGCCTCTATCCTTTGCTGAGGAGGGACGTCTGGCATGCCTTTGAAAGGAGGCATGGTATGGAAATAGAACTTGTAACCTCGGTTTATAATGTCCAATACCCATTTGTCCTGGGTGACTAAATGCCCATTTTGCTTGAAAAGAACCAACTTGCCCTCACCAGCAGATTGAGCAGGCGAACTCCATTGTCTCGGCCTGAAGGTATTCTGAGCTCTGCCCCTACCACGCCAAGATCTACCCCTAGACTGAGAATCAGAAGAAGGCACGTCCACCCCTTAGTAGGCCAATTTCTACTAAACTTTGGAGGTTGTACCTGCAAAAAATCTTTAACAGTCTGCATAGACTTAGCCTTGTCTTCCATTTTCTTTAAGACAGACTCCACAGGAGGACCAAACAAAACTTCAGACTGCAAAGGGGCATCCCGAATTCTAGACTTAACATGCTCAGACAAATTCTGATCCTTAAGCCAGGCGTGCCTACGAATAACTGAACCAGTGGCAGCCACCCTAGAAAAAGCCTGTAAAGCATCAAAACCACATTGCAAAGAGTGCTTACCCACCTGTTCAGAAACATGCACTAAATCCTGCAATTCTTTACACTCTATGTCCTCTGCCAAAGCATCCACTTAAACTGGCAGTTCAAAGCTCTCATTGCTAAAGTAGAAGAGGTATACAACTACTTACCCCATCTATCCAAAGCTCTAGCTTTCTTATCCAGAGGAACCGGATTCTTAACAACAGAGGCTCTAACACCCTTAGGCCCCTGACTAATAGTTTCTGGGTCCGCCCTAGGACCCTTATACAGATATTTATGAACCGCAGGCACCCTGTAATACCTGTCCGGTTTAACTGGGGCAGGAGGCACAGAATCTGGATTAAGGGAAGCTTCCGAGAAAACATCTGAAACAACATCCAAAACCGGAGGTATAGCTAAGGGTCTATGCTGTGGTAAAAACAAGAACTCCCTAAGTCTCTTCCGTGAATCAGAGTAATCCTGTCCTTCCCACTCAAAATGCTCCCTCATGGAATGCAGAGTTTCTGAAAATGAAAAATCCTCCGGAGGAGAAGCAGAAGGAGTGGAATCCTCTGCATCAGAATCAGAATAAGGAGGGAAATCTTGAATGTCTTCAGCAGAAGACTCTGAATCATCTGAGGCCTGCTCCAAACTTTCCAACTCTGGCTCCATCCTGGGCCTCTTATCAGGAGGGGGCATAGAACCTCTAATTAAAGTAATCAAATCCTCTGCCATTTTAAGCATGTACTTTTTAGGCACAGACCCTGACGAACCAGAAATGACACCAGAGGAAGGCAAAACAGAACTGCCCTTAGAAGGAGCCTTAGAAACAGTAACAGAAGGCCTAACCACCTTAGGCATAGAAGGGAGAATAGTAACCTGAGAGGCCCCTTCAGCCTGACCTGCCTCCTGAGAGGCCACATCTTGTAAAACCAAAGTTTCCCCCTGGGACTCAATAGAAACTTCAGCCGGATCCACCAGTTCAGCAGTAGCTTCTAAAGGTCCGGCGTCCGAGACGGACGAATCAACCTGCCTAGGCTTTAAAGATTTGTCTTTGCGCTTCTTAGTAGAAGCAGGCGTCGAAACATCCGACGGCATATTATAATTACACCTCTTGCCAAAGACCTACCTAGCGCAATCTAACCTCCGTTTTATAGTGCGCTTATTAAACCTAGCACAGAACCGACACCCAACTACGTCGTGCTCCGGTCCCAAACAAGGAATACAAAGCGAGTGGAAATCCCTATGCGGTATCTGTTTCCCACAAGAAATACAATTATTCACTTTTTCTGACATCCGGTAAGTAACTGAGGCAAGAAAAAACAAAAATATTCTACGGGTACTTAGCCCAACTTGGTATCGGTCTGAAACTCCGAAAATTTCAGAACGCCGAACGGCACTTGCAACGCTGCTTCTGCATCGGACCATGCGGCAAAAAAGACTGAGGATATGACGTCGGTCATGCGCCTTCATACCCTGACGCTCTGATGTCAGATCTAGGCGCCCATGATCGACGTCAGCCTAATACTTTGGTATTCGGGCCGACCGAGGACAGCGGACTACCCTTAAGTAAGGACTGCAGCAATGTGAGATGAAGAACATCCTTCCTTTAAGTCTACGGTTGCCAACCAGGCATCTTTGCTTGGCATAGGAAGCAACTGTTGAAGTGTTAGCATTTTGAATTTTGGGATTACCAAAAAAGTGTTTAGAATGGAGAGGTCCAGGATAGGACGCCAGGAGCTGTCTTTTCTGGGTACCAGGAAAAGTCTTGAGTAAAAACCTTGTCCCCTTTCTTCTGCTGGGACAGGTTGAATAGCCCTGATACTTAGAAGAGAGAGAACCTGCTGTTGAGCCTCTGCCCACTGACTTGGGGCTAGGTCTGGCCAACCGTTTGGGGTTGGTAAGGTGTGGAAGTGGAATCTGTATCACTGGAAAACTATATTTAAAACCCATTTGTTCTGGGTAATGAAGATCAGGGTGATCTTTCCCCTAAAGGGAGCAGACAGTTGAACAGGGCTTGGAAGGTTTAAGGATAAATCATTGTGACATTTTTCCATAGGGTGGTGTCTTACTACTTCCAGTTTTGGAAGTGGGAGCCCCCCCCCCCCACTCTTTAGGCCTGTGTGTACCTTGAGACTGTAGCCTAGGTGATCTGCTGTTCCTAGGTTTGGACTGAAAAGCCTGGAAGAGACAGGAAAGGACCAATTCTTAGAAGGCCAATGCCTACTAAATCTGGGAGGCTGCACTTGCAGGAAATCTTTATAAGTTTGCATAGATTTAGCTATTTCCTCTATCTTTTTAAGGACGTCTTCTGCTTTGTTGCCAAACAGGCGGTCTTGGGTTAAGGGAGCATCCAGTAATTTAGCTTTAACATGATCTGGCAGATTTTGCTCCTTAAGTCAAGCATGCCTTCTAAGTACAGACCTGGTGACAGCAGCCCTACAAGATACTTCTAAATATTCAAAACCACATTGCAAAGTATGTTTACCAACTTGTTCAGCAGAATGCATTACATCCTGTAAATCTTTATTATTTATGCACAGCAGCTCTGGACCCATCCAAGGTAGAGACATTCACAGGTTCCATAGTTGAAGAAGCATCTCACGGCATACTGGACTCCGAATGGGTCTCAGTAGAGGCCTGCGAATCTGAAGTAGTGGGTATCAGGGGCTGTGAAAGCATCTCATTGAGTACCGGCGAACTGACGACTAGCTTAACAGAAGCTTCGTCGGCAGCTTTGGACCTGTGTGGTCTGTCTCAGTCTTTATCTTTGTTTTTTTGGAATGTCGGTAATCGGGTTGCTTACCGAAGCCATTTCTGGATAGTCAAACCGAGTACCAAAATAATTTGCTGCAAAAAGAAACCGATGATGAATAGTCTGGGGGTTGAATAAGGCACAAACCTGACAGCAAGGGATGTCGTGGTCTGGGCCTAAGCAAGGAATGCTGTATGAATGAAAATCTTTATGAGGTATTTGCTTTCCATAGGTAATACAATTGTTAACTTTTACTGACATCAGGTAAGAGCAAGAAAAAGGATCCCCAATGGGGTACTTAGCTTTTTTGAAGACTTCGGTTCTGAAACTCGAAAACAAAAATTTCAGGAGTCGGCTGACTGGCACTTGCGAACTGCTTCAGGCACCGTGCGGCAAGAAAGACTGATGTAATGGCATCAGCTGCATGTTTTATACCCCTGACGACCTGACATCATGAAAGAGACAGCATCCGATGCAGGACGCAAGACTTTGATATTCAGGCCGGCTGAGGAATACCTGCAGGCAGATAACCCAAATGTAATGACTGCAACAGTGAAACACGAAGAACATCCTTCTGTAACAACTCTGTTTTCTGAGGGATTTTGAAACCTCAGTTCTCTCCCACAGAAAACACTAGCACATTCTAGCAACTGGACCTGAGAAAGAGAAACCCCACAAGAAGAATCACAAATTGAGCTCTTCTCAGAGTCTGAATCAGAAATCTGGAAAAAAAAACTTTGCATCCATCCCTGCAGCTTCCTGCTAAAATTCAGAATCTTAAATCTCTTCAGGGAAAAAAGGTATCCCTCTTTCTTTTACCAGAAGCTACTTTGCAAGAAGGATCAAGAACCTGAATTAAACCGGGAGGCAAACCCAGTAAACTACTGTTATCCAAAGAAATTTGAGGAGTACAAGATACATGCTTGGTTTTGAGGTCAACCATATTACTTAATGGCAGCAGCAGCTTCCCCAAGGATGGGTACAACATTTTGACATGACAAGGAAAAGTTCCTGTTCCCTCTCCCAGAACTGACAACAATGGATCTGTCCCTTGCCCTGTGAGTGGGCCCCAACAGCAATAGAGGACATGGCTAACCCCTGGTCCATATTGGCTGTGTTACACCAGAGGGATCAGGTGTAAAACATGAATGCCATGAGGTACAAAAAATGGTTACAACAGAGTCACCCACCTGTGGCTGAAGCAAACTGCTACCCTGCTATGGTGGCAAAAGTTGTTTGCTTATTTTTTTTTCTGTTTGTGGCTGAAGAAACAACCATGGAACCAATAGACTGTTCCATACTCAAGGCAAAAATGGTGCCTATTTCCTGGGGAAGACAAGAAGTGAATGTCAGTAAACACTAACAATCTACAAAAGGTTTTTTTTGACAGAAAAACACAGTGAAAAGCACTTTAAACAATATGCCAGCCCCACAAAAAAGTAAAATGAATGCAATTTTTCCACAGAAAAAATGTTTTCAGTTACTTTACACCACTTATAAACTGACAAGAATAAGAGAGCACTCCATTTAAAATTACATTACAGTCTCATGCCAATCTGTTAAAACACAGCACTCTGATGATACAGTGGTACAGCAGTAGCCTTGTTGCCTCACGGCAAGGGATTTTCCGGTTTGATTCTCGGCTGAAGTGCCTTCTGTATGGAGTTTGCATGTCCTGTGTCCCTGTGTTCGTGTGGGTTTTCTCCGTGTAATCCAGTTTCCTCCCACATTACAAATACATGCACCTGGAGCATTTCTCTCCAGGCCTCCGCTGAAAATTGGCTTTGTTCTAAGTCAGACTTTCCCGGTAAACAAATGTTAAATAAATAAAAATAAGCTTTAAAGTAATTTTCTTGAAGAGGAAAGTGAAAAACAGTAACACAAATAAGAAACCGGAAGCCCCCCCCCCCTAAAAAATGGGAACCTATTTGCCCAGGAAAGGAACAGCACAATTTGTGCACAGTAATTTCACTACTCATTGTGGTTATATGGCTAGCATAACTGTTAACATCATACTTCTGAAAAGCTGCTGTTTTTCTTGTATCTAAACACTCCATGTATTACACTAACGTTCGAGCCAACAGTCTGTATCAGTGATTCAGTGCTATTTTCATTGCATGTTACTAGCACTGTGCTCAGATCACAGTCAAAAAATGGTCCAAGGACCATTCCACTTGCCCACTTAATAAAATAAAATATATGTTACAGCACACATGGAAATGCAGTGGTATATTACATCACACATGGCCAAGCAGCAGTACACATGGAGATGCTATGGTATGCTGTAGCACAGAGACACATGCAGTGTTAAATTCTAGCATAGAGAGATGAAGTATATTATAGCATACAATGACAAGAAGTGACACAGACAGTTGTGATGGTAATTTCTATCACATGTAGACATCACATAGTATATTACAGCAGACAGGGACAAGAAATTATATCTTATAGCACAGAGAAACATGGTAGTAAGTTCTAGTACACAGACACATGACGCTGTATGTTACAGCGCACAGAGACAAGAAGGGGCATATTACAATAGAGGGGAATATGTGGTTGTAAATTCTAACACAGCACATAGGTACAAAAATATGCCCAAAACCTTTTGCATTTTATTTGCCACATAAATGGGTTTAAAGCCATGAAACTGAGTTCTGCACAAAATTTCGAACAGCTTGCAAGTTCTTATACTTTATTTTTTTTTTCTTTAAATTGCAGGCTTAGAAACTAAAGTAACCCCTAAATGGCTGAGTGATTCTGTCACTACTGCAGTGGCGGATTTAGGCATTGGCGCAGGGGCATGCGCTGGCCCCTTTATAAACCTTTTTTTTTTTTTTTTTTTTTTTAAACTCAGGTGCATCTTCCCTAAGAATCCTATCACCAAACTTGTCTAATACTCGGAGATGAGATTGGAGGTTGTAGTCAGATGGTATTTTTTGATAATGATCCTCCAACTGCATCTCGGTTGTAATTTAGGCGCCTTGGTAAGAGACCTGTCAAGTATCACTGAGTAAAATCCTTTTGCCAGAAGGAAATCTAAAATAAAAATAACAAATATGACCCTGAAATGGGTCTTCAAGTGTAAGGGAGTGATCTGCACTGAGGTAATTTCCTAAGTCTTTTATTTTATTGAATTATCAATTCAATGCACCAAAGAAGCAGTACTTCTCTCCTGGCATAGTATGTGCAGTTCTCTGTATTCTGACTGTGGATAGTGATTTTAGTTCTCCCCTTAAGCACTGTTAATAAATATGCCATTCACTCTTCTAACTGTTATTCATTTTGCGTTTTCCTATTTCTGGATATAAAAAAAAACAAAGTTTAAGCGCATATTGTTTTTTTTTTCGTTCCTTTCAGTATATGTTTTATGTCATGTTTTAATCGGGATGCTATCTGTTTTTACTGTAACTGAAATTCCCTCCAGTTCGGGCTACTCATTACTCCTTGCTTTAACTTAGTGCGTGATAATTAGAAGTTATGTACCTACCATAACGTTCCATGTTAGTTGTCTTCTTCTCGCCTTCTTTCTTGCTGGATGGGTTCGGAGCCGATCCTCGGCTCCGACTCGGCCACTCTAAAAGCTCGAGAGCTAGTTCCACCGGCTCGAGGCTCACCTATATCCCATAATGCTAGGCGGTAACTCCTCAGATCTCGTTTGAAAGCTAAGGCCAGCAAGAAAATTCCATAAGGAACAAAGAAAGCTCCTCTAGGTCTGTCCTGGCTAGGGGGAAGGAGGGTGGGACGCAAGAAAGAAGGCGAGAAGAAGACACCTAACATGGAACGTTATGGTAGGTACATAACTTCTAAATGTTAAGTTGTCTATCTCGCCTTCATTCTTGCTGGATAGGACCGCGTCCCTAGCACCTTGTCCCGGGTGGCCTATCGGAACAGACTCTTGAGTACAGTGGAACCAAAGTTGGCACGGTCTCTAGAGGCCAAGTCCAACTTATAATGAGAAATGAAGGTATGGGGAGAAGCCCAAGTAGCTGCAGAACAAATCGAATCAATAGGCAGCCTATCTTGGAAAGCTATAGAAGTGGCTAAAGCTCTAGTTGAATGAGCCCTGGGTTTGGATGGCAACTGTTGATGTCTTATCTCATACACTAGGGTAATCAACGAAGTAAGCCATCTAGAGAGAGACACTTTAGAAACTGGAAGGCCCATTCTACCTTCTGCATAATAAACAAACAGTTGGTCAGATTTCCTGAATTGTTTGGTCCTGTCTAAATAGTACCTAAGTTGGCGATGAATATCTAAACAGTGTAACTTTTGTTCTGACCTATTAGAATAATTAGGGAAGAAAACAGGAAGCTCAATGTTTTGGCTCAAATTTGCCAGTGAAGCTATCTTGGGCAAAAAGGACGGGTTAGTACGTAAGGACACCCTATCCTTATGAAATACAAGATAAGGGGGTCGACTACACAGAGCATGGAGTTCAGAGACTCATCTAGCTGAAGTGATAGCTACTAAAAAGAGTGTTTTCCAAGAAAGTAACTTTATTGAACATGAAGCCGCAGGTTCAAAGGGGGAAAGAATTAAGGACGTCAGAACCAAGTTGAGAGCCCATTGGGGAGGAGGATCTCTGATGGGTGGTTTGAGGAGAAAAACTCCCTTTAAAAAGGCTTTACAGAGTTTGTGAGACATAATGGAGGACTCTGAGACTCCAACATGAAAGTTCGAAATTGCTGCCAATTGAACTCTAATGGTAGACGGAGACGAACCTGAGTGGAAAAGTTCGGCTAGAAAGTCTAGAACTGATTGAATGGAAGCAGTGAAAGGATCTATATTCTTTGACTGCGCCCAATAGGAAAAACGTTTCCACTTGTTATGATAAATCTTCCGAGTGGAAGATTTATGAGAGGCTATCAAGATATCTCTAACTGAGTGAGATATCAGAGGAAGCCTGGCTAAAGTTGGAATTGGAGGAACCACGCTGTGAGGTTCAGAGAAGGAAGGGAGTGGTGCAACTGACCCGACTGATGGGTCAAAAGGTCTGGAACTGGGTCCAGATGCCAAGGTTGCTCCAACAGATAACGGCAGAGAAATGGGAACCAAATCTGTCGAGGCCAGTAAGGGGCAATGAGGATCATGGAAGCTTCCTGAGCGATGGCTTTCTGTATTAGCTGAGATATCAGTGGGAAGGGAGGAAAAGCATACAGAAGTCCCTGGGGCCAAACGTGCACTAGAGCGTCTCTGCTGGGGTGGCCTGGTTGGGGAAAGAGGGTGAAAAAATCGTCGCACTTGCTGTTTTGGGGAGTAGCGAAAAGGTCGCAGTAAGGCCGGCCCCACTTTCGAAAAACTTTCTCCAACACTGAATTCTTCAGAGACCACTCGTGAGGCATGAGAATAGCTCTGCTCAATTTGTCTGCAATCACATTGGACTTCCCGGGGATGTGCGTTGCTAACAGAAATCGCTGAAAAGAAATCGCCCATTGCCACAGTCTGAGTGCCTCTCGACAAAGGGGGTAAGATCTGGTTCCGCCTTGTTTGTTGATGTACCACACTACAGACATGTTGTCTGTCTGAATTGCTATAGTTCCCTTGGGAAGAGAGTCTTGTAAAGCTTGCAACGCTAGAAGCACTGCTCTCATCTCTAGGACGTTTATGTGCAAGTGGCACTCGAACGGTTGCCACATGCCCTGGACTGTCCTGCCCTGGTAATGCCCCCTCCCACCCGATCAAGGAGGCGTCCGTTGTCACTGTAGCAACCGGAGGGGGAGGGACGAAGGGTCTCCCTAGTAGGAGCTGGGGAGATGTGATCCACCAAGAGAGATGATTCTTGCACGACTGAGTTATCCGAATAGGATGGGACATTGGAAGTCTTTGGTAAGACCATTGTGTGAAAAGCATCCGTTGTAAAATTCTCATATGGAAGCGAGCTAATGGTAGAAGGGGGATGGCCGCTGCCATAATCCCTAAGACTTTCAGGATCAGTCTGGCTTTGACTTTGTTGCTCTGCAAGACAAGAGAGACCTGCCTGTGTATGTCTGCTATTCTCTGCTCTGTGAGTCTGGCTGACATACTGACTGTGTCTAGATTTGCGCCTATGAAGGTAATAACACGACAAGGCGACAAGACAGACTTTTCGTAGTTTATTGAAATGCCTAGTGCCTGACATGTGTGAAAGGTGTAGTCTCTGGCGAGAAGTAAAAGATGCTTGGTGGGGGGCTGTAAGAAGCCAGTCGTCTAAATAAGGAAACACCTGGAATCCTTGTCGTCTCAGATGAGAGGCTACCACTGCCATGCATTTGGTAAACACTCGGGGGGCTGTAGTGAGACCAAAGGGCAGGGCTCTGAATTGAAAATGACTGGTTCCCAGCCTGAAGCGGAGAAACCTCCTGGAGCGTCGACTCATTCTGATGTGATAGTACGCATCCTGGAGATCTATCGAGCACATCCAGTTGTCCCGCCCCAAAAGGGGTAGAATGGACTGCAGCATGAACATCCGGAACTTTGTTTTCTTGACAAACTTGTTCAAGTTGCTGAGATCCAGAATGGGTCTCCAGTCCCCTGTTTTCTTTGGAACCAAAAAGAATTTGGAGTAGATTCCGGATCCTGTTTGGTCTGCTGGAACTGGTTGAATAGCTCTTTTTGCGAGCAGCTTTGAAATTTCTAATGCTGCTTGCTCCCTTTGACTGGGTGGAATGTCTGGAAGGGATTTTTTGGATTGCTTCGGAATGAAAAGGAAAGGGATTGTGTAGCCTTCGGAAATTATAGACTGTACCCACTTGTCTTGAGTTAGGGATAGCCAGGCTTCTGGGTACAGCGACAATCTTCACCCGACTTCCTCCGAAGGTGGACAGTCGGGCAACACCTCAGGGATGCTGAAAGGGCTTGTCGGAAAAGGATTCTCGACTGCCCTGATTCTGCGGGCCCCCTCTGCCTCTAGGACGGCATCTACCATGATTGTTCCCCCCTCTGCCTCTAGAGGGGAATCGACTCTGTGCGTCAGGCAAATCTCCTTGAGATTGTTTGCGGAACCACATCTTTCCCCCTTCTGGCCTTTGGGGTAAGGTCTAGGAGGAGTAGAAAAACGGACTCCGATGGCAGAGAGAGTTTTGCCATCAGTCTCGCACCTAGTCAGGGTTTCCTTCACTTGAGGACCAAAGAGGGATAATCCGTCAAAGGGGGAATTAGTGAAGGACGCCTTGAAAGGGTCCGTAAAGTTACAAAGCCGCATCCAGGCGTGCCTACGCAAGGCTACACCTGTACCTGCCACTCTACTTGCTCCATCCGCCGTATATGAAAGGAGGCGCATGGAGGAGTTAGTTATAGAATTAAGGGTTGCCAGCTGAGAGTTCATTCTATCCTGAAAACCCGCAGCTGTTGGGTCCTTCAACATTTCACTCGCTTCCTTGAGCAAATCCCTCTGAAGACGAGTAAAATGACACAGGTAATTCAGCGATCTCATAGTAAAGGTCGCTGACGAGAACATCCGCTTCCCGTACCTGTCCATCGACCTAGACTCCTTGTTAGGAGAATGAACAGGCACTGAAGGATCAGCTAACTCCTTCTTGGTGGCCGCAGCCACCACCATAGCATCAACAGAGATGCCTTTGGTTAAAAATTCTTTGTCCTTGGGGGCCGTAATGAATTTTGATGGTCTCCCGGGGGTGGGTTCCACTGAATCAGGAGCCGCCCAAGCCTTCTTTGCCACAACTTGCATAAGGGGGTCAAAGGGAGGGGACACCCAGGAGGTGGAAGGGCGAGAGCCAAATGCCTCAAGATACACTGATTCATCCTCTGAAGGATTGAGGGCTGGCCAATTCCCCCTCTGTTTTAAGATTTCAAGGATGTCTGCAAAGGAGACATCTTCAGAGGGGGAACGAGGGGAACCTTCAGAATCCTCTAAATCAGTGTCAGAGGTGACGTGCTTCCTCTTGCACTGCCTCTTCCTAGGGGGCTCTCCTACCAGGTCAGGAGAGGCCTCGGAAGAGGAGGAGATCCCCACTGGGGAAACTTGAGGAGCTGGCTCTCTACGGTCGGGGATGAGAGAGTGAGTAGAAATCACCGGAGGCACCATGGAGGGAGGGGCAGAAGGAGCCGACTGTGGAGTTGAACCTGGTTCTAACACGCTCTTCATGACCTCGAAGGCACCCCTGTCAGGCAGAGCCGGAGGTCTCCGTTCCGAAAAACTGAAAACCACCCCCGGCACCGACAGTGATGGCTCCGAGGCCGATGTCGGAGCCGAACTCACCAGCACCGAAGCACCGAGAGGGAGAGTGGGGTCGGACAAGGGTACGATGCCACTCGCCCCCTCGGAGCCTACGAGGGAAATCTGGCGCCGAGATTCTTCCAAGGAAGACATAGGAGCAGATGACGGAACCGAAGACAAAGGTATCGGTTCCGACGCCACCACAGTCTCGGGTCCGAGCCGCCCCGGCTCCGAACTCAAAGGAGTCAGAGGAGGAACATTTTGAGTGATGGGAATAGTTCTCGACTGTTGAGTCGGACTTTGAAGCATCTGGGCTAGTGCCTCGGACTTAAGAAGTCGACTCACTACTCTCTGAAGGTCATGGTCCGATAACCTGGAAGACCTAGAAGAGTGGGATCTATGGCTCCGTTCAGACAGCAAAGGTGATGCTGGAGCCGAATGAACGGAGCTTATAGATGGAGATCGGGACCTTTTTCTAGATGTCGGTTCCGACAACTTGATCGGAGCTGACTCAGTTATGTCTTCCTCGGCTCCGGCCGGAGCCGAGGACACCGTAGGGGCATGTGTTCGAGGTTCATCGGCTCCGGCCCGGAGCCGATGTTCGAACAGCCTTAGGACCCCCAGAAGACGGCTCAGAGGCTGGAGCCGAAGGTCTGGAAGGCTTAGAGGGTTTCCCCGAAGACTGAGTCGAGGGAACCTCAGGCTTTAATAAGCCCCTTAAAATAAGTTTATTTTTTCGCTCCTGCAGGACTCTAGGGCTGAAGCCATGGCAAACAGCACATGAGTCCTGCAGGTGCAAAGGTCCCAGGCAGTACACACAAGAAGTGTAACCGTCTGTCAGAGACATCTTCTGACAGCACGAGTCGCACTTCTTAAAGCCTGAGACCTTTGATTCCTTAGACATGTCTAAGGGGAAAAGTGCAATCACACAACACACACACACCGATTACACTTAGAAATAAATTAAATTAAGTTAGAAGTAATTAGAAAATAAAATCCCTATAAAACACAGTCACTCACTACTAGGATGGGAGGGACTGGGCCTAAGGCCCAAGGGAAATTTTCTAGAGAGTTTTGGAAAGGGAAATTAACAGGGAATGGGATGGAACTACTTCACAATATAACTATTTAGAAAAAACTAACTTAAGAGGGGGGGAAAAAAGCTAAGAAAACTAGTTTCTTTTCAAAACTAACCTGAGCCAGTAGGAACGCACCTCGATCGCTGTAGCGGCAAACGAGATCTGAGGAGTTACCGCCTAGCATTATGGGATATAGGGGAGCCTGAAGCCGGTGGAACTAGCTCTCGAGCTTTTAGAGTGGCCGAGTCGGAGCCGAGGATCAGCTCCGAACCCATCCAGCAAGAATGAAGGCGAGATAGACAACTTAACATCCATTTTTTACCTCATGGTGGCCTTATTGTGCGGTTTTCTGCAATCTGCCACATTTGATACCAATGTCACAGGAGTCAGGACCCACTAACTGTGTACACATCCTCGGAACCGAAGAAATATAACAGTTTTTTTTTTTTTTTTTTTTTACAGGTTTGTAAACAGAGGTTGTGCTGCACAACCTGAGTTTACAAACCTGTAAAAAACAAAGTTATATTTCATTGCTTCCCAGCACTGCACGTCCTCTGGCTGGAATTTTATAGCAAATGAAGAGAGGACTGTGTCCTCTTGAGAAGTGAAGAAATGTTATAAGATTCTTGTAAAGCAGTGCTCCTTAGTGTAGACTTTTGCCGTTTGGCTCAAAAATTCAAAGATAGTTAATTGTTTATTATGATAAAAACACTTTAAAAAAAACTTGGCCTTGTGTGAGGGTAAGGTTAATTTCATAAGTCTTGTGTTTCCAGAGTTAACCTTGTTACCTAGCTGTGTTTCACTCTCAGGTTTATAACTGGTTATGATTGATTATAGTATAATCTTATGTGTTAATCATGGTTGCTTCCTCATAAGCAGGAAAGAGTTTGAATAGTGCTGTGACAAGTAGCAAAATTGAACCTGAAAATGTAAATGTAGTAAATTGCACACAGAGAAATAGTTCTAATAGGCAAGATATCTAATGATTTATTTTAATGCATAAACATGATTGGAATTAATTTTATTGGAGGACATGTTTGCAGCTTAGTTTAATGACTCTAATCAGTGTTTTAATATACTGTTTTGTCAAGGCTGTATATTATATATGTATTCTTTATATTTATGGCATCCTTTTTATGCTTACCAACATTTTAGTTCAACATGCAGGTAACCTGATGTTACACCTTTATTTATGGAGTTTCCTTAAAGGAACACACTATTCAAAATCCATTGCTTGCTGCTTCATTAAATTCGGTGCATCATGTTGTACATAATATTATGGCTCAGAATTCCATCCCATGATTGAGTGGCCAAAATAAATGTATTTTGTGGCAGCCAGGTTTTCTGGAATCTTTACTCCTGTCTAGATGATGAGGTCATTTAATTTGAAATATTCCAAATGATGGAACAACAGTGAGTAACTACAGTGTGATGGAAACTGACTGGGGTAACATTCTTCATCTTTGTTTACACTAAATGTGAAGTTGGACTTGCAGTGTCTTAATTTAAAGAAGTCATCAAAACCTACTGAAATAACAGATTTTCATTGCTGCACATACACTGCAGGAAACCCAGTCCATATTTAAGATGGTTATCAAAATTTAATATTTTTCCACCTTATTGGTTTTACATAATTTTAATGTAAGTTTTATTTATTAGATAAGAAAGATCGAAGGGGGGAATAAAATGAAAGCTTTTTACCACACAGTAAATTTACATGTAGAATGTTTTGTTCAGAATAATTCATTTTCCCTATTTCAAAGTCAGAAAATGTGAAATGTATAATGCAGCATTTCAATGTTTTTTAGGAGAGGGGTAGTTACCCCCCCCCCCCTATGTGCACTGTGTACAGTTTTTCTCTGTCAAACTTCAGGCACTCTGATGTAATAGATTGCCTTTGTGTACCATCCTTTTCTGTTTCTACTGAATGTGAGCATTAATGTACTGTACTTTGTAAGCATATTCTTTGTAATACTGCATGGGAACATTTTAGCTTACAGAGTCACTGTAACAGTAAATCATAACATTTGTTTACCCACCTTAATTTTGGATTTAACCACCTTTTTAACCCACAAGAAGGTTGAAATTTACTAGTAGTGTCTCTTCCCTGTGAGGACCCATGTCCTTGAAGGTAGCAATGCTGAAGGTGTAAGACTCCCATGTAAACATACACATTGTTCATTGCTCTCTCCTGTTCTTCTCTGTGTCTGACTTACTAATGTTCTCTCAGTTTATCCCTGAGGAAAATAAGTGCATAATGGCTAGCACTGTCTATCCTGCACTATTATTTCACTGGAGTACCATTTACAGAGTTATAATTTTATAAAAAATGCAACTACATTTAGACATAATCAGAAGTGATTGTCTTCTCTCTTAGAGTTAATATAAAAGTTCTTGTTTTGCTATGGCTACATTATTAAATTGAATGCTGTGAGAATTGTCTTAGATTTAATAAAGACATTAGAATTGAGGCATTTAAAAGCTTTGTCTTAATACCTTACTTCTACTTCATATTCTAGTAAGAAGCCCTCCACTAACTGCAGAAGAAGAAAAACAGCTTTAAATGCCGAGTAATACTGCACACTTAAAAATTAGACACTTTCTTCTTTACCAGCATCTAGTCCTCCCAAATAATACAGGAAAATAAGGAGGAGGCTGACTAAGAATGTGTATTATTGGGTACATATTCTCCTCTTCCAGCTAAATATGCTGTTATCTCAAGAGAAACTTCCACTAACACTGCAAACATAACCCCCTACTTTTGATTGTAAATGCTTTGATAGGGAATAACTTTCTTAAAGAGCATATAAAATGTATGTTGCCTCCAGGGATATTTACTTGTCTTTACAGTCCAGCTGTTTAGTAACCATCAGGGTTAAGTCATTGTTGATCAGAGACCCTCCCCCCTTAACATATTTGTCTTTGTGATGACGTCTTCTAGTACAGTATTTGTTTTATTCTGGATCAACTGACTACAAGTCTGTCAGACCCAAGATTCTCCTGTTTACACGTCTACTCTTTTCTTTCGCCTTCCTTGCTGGATTACTTCGCACCCTCACATATTACCTTTTCAGCACAATTATTCAGGCCTCAGCAAATCCTTGAGCAGGGATGTCAGGCCACAATCACAAACTGAGTGCCTTTGTGTGAGCCTGTGCTGTGTTGATTCAGGCATACACTGTATATTTGAAGCTCAACACACACACACACACACACACACACACACACACACACACACACACACACACACACACACACTCACACACGCTTCTTGTTGATGGCTTTCATGTTCTATACACCTCCAGTCATCATTAGTGGCTATTACAGTGGCATGTAATGTCCACCATTTGAATGTGAATTAGCTTCTGGATCATTGATTAACTCACACCCAAGCCATTCATCTCACTTTTGGGTCTTAAAATCATACACAGGTTACAGGTGGCACTGAAATTCTGTACAAGCTACACTCTTTTTTGTTGCTGACACCTTTAGATATGACTGTTGCGCTAAAGTTATGACCTGATCTTGTACAAATATTCTGTTTGACGTTAACAGATATTCAGTATAGCAGCTATTGGATTACCCCTTGTCTGCCTATTTCTACTACTATATCCACAGCAGAATCACATACAGCTGAATATAAGTTGATGTCTTTACACACGTCAGAGCTTCTTAAAGTCATCTTTTCATAACCACCAAACCCCTAGTTCCCCACTTTCCCACTTCCACCCCGGTAGTCAGCTAACCAGACGCCCCCCCCCCCCCTTTGCAAATTTCTGGATCCGCCACTGTACTGTATCCTAGAAAAGCCACATCTACCATCACGAAAGAGAGACTGTTCTAGACAAGTGAAATCTAGCCCAGTTTACAAAGACTGGTGGATTACACCTGTGCATGATATTGGTGGAACTGTTTCTTATAAATAACCTGGTTTATCCTAAGGGTATGCATTGCACAGCTATACTTAAGTCTGTGTTACCTACCTGCCCTAACATCACAATAATATAAAAATGTCCAACTCTGTTAAAGGACTGAATGCCACGTAACATACATATGTACTTGTGAAGCACATACAGCATGCAAAAATAAATAATAAATACATGAATAACTATAAACGCTGTGAAAGACAGTACACAAATGTTCCTACAAAGGACATGCAGTACAAAGTCAAATCACCCAATTAATTTAATTAAGCATTTTATTTCACCATAATGGAGATTGTAAATTCTATTACATTCCTTAGGGTAGTGAAGTCTTTCTACATTAAGTTTGGCCTAGTGGCAAGGCCAAATATAATCAAGACTGTGGAAGGCCTCAAACTACAGCTACACACAGTATCAATACACCATGAGTGGCAGCCTTAAGCAAAACATCCTAAAGCACCAAAATGGAAGAAAAAAAATGACAAGTGAAATACAGATGTGACATGTAATGCTAAACTGCTGAAGAATCCATAGGGTGCAACTGGAGGCTCAGCTGACGGCGATTCTATTTCTCAGCAGTACTTATGATGCCTAACCTACGCAAAGAACAGAAAGCCAGGCTTGGAGCATAATTTCTGACAGTCCTAAAACAGCAGCAGCAAATCTGATCTCTTCAACAGGACATTTTTTCTTGATGACAGAATGTAAAGTGATAATATCAAAGCACACTGCTGTAGAAGTCCATGCAGTGTAATGTAGGTATTGCAATTAAACAGCTGTATCCTTGTGTAACACAGCATGCCTATATACAACATTGTGGTTCATTACTTCTGCAGCTTTATTTTAACATTATTTTTCAATTTAATTCTTTTTAATATCTTCATAAGGAATGCCCGTATGAGATAGAAAACCTTTTGCTCTGCAGCAAGTCTTCATATAGCCTCTTATAACAGGCTAGAGTCCATTATGGAAGCAAAAATGACAACGCTTTACATCATATTGTGGCTAAGAGTCTAACCTGCTGCTGCTTCTTGGTGTTCTTTGTTACTGCCACAGTATCTGTCACTATGAACTTAAAAATTCACCTCTTAAATGCAACAGAATCAACACAACAACAAAACAGTGTACTAGCCCAGCTGCAAGTTAGACTGCATGAGACCATATACTTGTTTACTTATAGCATCTCTGCACACATGATATACCTATGTATTTTGACTGTGGAAAATGAGCGTTGTCTTTCCTATCAGTTCTACAGCTTAGTAGCAGATATAACAGCTTCCAGCAGTAGTCTTTCTGACACTGGGAGTTCCTCAGGTGCGTTATTTCATACTAACCAATAACAGAATTCAAACTTTAGTTCAAAACATCAGCAAATAATATTAGATTCTCAGAGGCTGCACTGCAGTTCTGATCCCAAACCACTTATTTACAAGGGAAGGTTATACAGTCTCTATCTACTTATATACTCTACCTTCTTTGGGATTCTATCAATTCAGAGAGCAATTTCGGCGAAGATAAAAAGACTCAAGATAGTTTGCTGAATCCATTTTCAACTACAGTGGAGTTTCACCTTTCTCCACTGGTGTATGAGCTCTGAGTGGGTGTGCAATTACATTTGGGGGAGGTGTCACCCCTTGAAGGTGCAGGGGGGCTTCACCCCAGAATTCTAAACAATGATCCAGCCAATAAAAAGGTCAGAAAACCCAGCTGAAGCAGATTAATACAGCAAAATGCCCAGTCATCCTCACAGTGTACAACTCCTAATGCCCACTTGTATGACTCTCTGTTATAAGCTTCACTTTAAAGTTAGAGCAACACAAATAAAAACAGATACTAAGTAAATTAAACAGCCTTGGTTATCTGGATCTCAGCGGTAAGGCAAGATAATGCATGTTTATCTGAAAGCATGCATTATGCCTTAAGTGGGGTTTCGTTGCTTAGTGTGTGTCTGAGTACAAAACCAAGAAATACAGTCATCTCGTGAAATATAAACATTTAACAGCTATGTTTTTAAACAATTTTATAAAAATGTGACATGCATTATCACAATTTTAAAAACAAAAAACACGAACACTGTCCAATCCAATAACCACTTTATTAAAAGTTGAGCGCTTTCATCAGTAAAAGTGTCCGACTTCTTCAGAATTGAAGTCAGACACTTTTACTGACAAAAGCAGTCAACTTTTAATAAAGTGGCTATTGGAATGGGCACCATTCATGTTTTTTGTTTTTAAGTCTGAAGTTTGCTTTATTGGTTGTTATGCATTCTCCCAATGTTATAATTATGCTTACTGCCCTTCAGCTGTTTGTGTGTTCAGGAGAAAACCTAAAAAAGCAAGTGAAATAAATTTACTAACTGTGGACAATGCATCCAGAAAGGAGGAGGAACAGCAATGTTTTAATGTAGAGTCTAAACATTTATAGAGGAAGGCACAGTGTCAGACCCGAAGGCAAGTGATTTGATAATGGAGACTATGGTAAAAATGATGAGAAAGTTTACTCAGTGTGTGTGTGTGTGGGGGGGGGGGGGGTCAAGCAAATGTGTAATGTGGAATAAGAACACAAACTACAGTACTGAAAGCAGGCATAAAGGAAAATGAGGAAGGATGTAAACCTTCATGCACATTGTTTCACAAAGACAGGCTATCAATAAAAATAATTCTTCTTTGTGAAAGTGAGATTTATGCTCTACTTCAACCAGGGAGTTTAACGGATATTGTTTTACCCTGACTACCAGAATGTTGGATCACATTTACTTCATACGTTACATCTTCACAGACTGTTAACATACCTGTTCATTAAGAAAATTAGATCAAATTTCATTATTCCTCCTGAAAAACACCACTTTCAAAAGTGGTAGGATTATTATATTGCTATTTCATAATAAAAACAATTCAAGACTCATCCAGGCTCATTCTACAAGAGCTAAAACTGTGTCTGACATATTTTGGGAATATTTATATTACAAGAAGTAATTTTGACTGTGGATAATACATTCACAAACCACTACATGTTGCATAGTCCACCGAGAACTGCTTGGAAACTTGCTGAGGGCTTTACAATGTACCCCAAACTTTAATGACTTCAGAGTTAGGAGAGCCAGACTCAACTGAGTCAAGCTTCAGTGAATCGTTTTCTGAGTGCTTAAATTCAGTCTATGATCACTATCCAACATAATTTTTCAAAAAATGAAAAAAAAAAAAAAAAAAAAACAACTCATGGGAAACAGTCAGACAACCACTAAAATAAGTAAGCCCTGTTTAACAGGCATCAAAAGTAATTACTTTCATTCATGTAAAACATAATTAACTTTATCAGGAGTTTTACATGCATTTTTGTAAAACCAGATATTGGGAGTACTGGACTTGCTATGGCTTCTTTTTAATTTTTTGGGTCCCACTCTTAGCTGCATTAGCAGTACAAGTTTAAGTTTCTACGATTCATTTTCCCTAATGCATACCTGTTCTATCTTTCTAAGATAGCATCCAGCACTATTTTTAAACACCTTTACTGAATCTTCACTTGTGACATAGGCAAATTTACATTTACATATAAATAATCAAATTATATTACATTAACAAACATTATACTTCACATATACTGCTATATATCATATAACCTAAGCAACACTACATAAATTATTCAATTCCTGTCCCCTTTTTTTAAACAAGAAACATCTTTAGTAACCATCACTTACGACATAAGCAATCATACATTTATTTAAATGAAAACGAACCACACCAACACAATCCTAGATGCAAGCATTTTACATCACAAACCATACTGACACAGTCCCAGTTGCAAACATTACATATCGCTTATAATCTACCCAATCATTGGCAGTCAAACATTACATAGCTCATTTAAGTCCTGCCTTCTTTTAAACCTCATTCCTCCCCTGCATGTACTGTTTCCACACTTACCATTTTTTCCTATGTAGTTTGCTCCTACCCTTTTCTAAATGTCTCAATTACAGTTTTCTCTCTGTTACTATATTCACTACTTCAAATATAGTTTTGATTTCTATTTTCTAGTAATTGCTTTTTTGGCAGCCACCATATTTAAACACACCAAGGCCTTACCATGTCTAGGCAATTCCGATTCTGTATCATAGCACAGAAAAATCATCTCCTTCGTCACACCAATCCACCCATACCCAGAATCTCTGACAGTGTATCCCACAGGGAATCCTTAAAGTCTGCCAACCCCCCCCACACTTCCAGAAAATATGTTCCCAAGTAACTCCTTCTTCCCTGTAACACCTCCAACACCTGCTGTCTACCTGAGGAAAAATTCTCTGGCATCTACTTGGGGTATAAAAATAACTAGGTAAACACTTCCAAGCAAAGATACTAAATCTTCTAGATTTTGTTGTATATTTGGGAGACATACATATATTCTCCCACTGTTCTTTGTGAATTGCTTATCCAATCTCTCTTCCCAATTCTTTCTAAACTCCTCTGATTGATTCTTATAGTTATCATGCAATATTTTATATGCTCTATTAATTACTCCTCTTTTAATGCAGCTTCTGTTCTGGATTCTACTAAAAATTTTACCAGTCCTGGTCTTTCGCTTAGGACCCCCCCCCCCCCATTTCTCTTTCTCTGCTTATACTCTGATATTAATCTTTGATAGGAAAGGCAATCTCTAAACTGCAGTCCAAATTAATACTTGGCTTCTTTACATTCAATTACCTTCCTCTCTCTAGTTATTTGCTCCCAATATCTTGGTTCCTTTCCCAGTTTCCCCCAATAAATTCTAGCCCCATCTTGCCTATTGTCTATACCCCTAAGTGTAATCATCCCTATTGGCAGAATCTCCTTTCTCCACTCCAGTGTTGGCTTAGTTCTTAGAATACTTTCTGGATGTAATATTCTGTATGATTATTGTTATTCTCCTTAAAGGCATGCATCCAAATTCCCAGTCTCTCCTTGTTTCTTGAGCTTCCCCCAT
The DNA here is from genome assembly GCF_019279795.1 of Protopterus annectens. Lineage (NCBI taxonomy): Eukaryota > Metazoa > Chordata > Ceratodontiformes > Protopteridae > Protopterus > Protopterus annectens. The sequence goes on from NC_056739.1 coordinate 896,072,586, forward strand.
TTCAACATCATCCTTTTCCACTTTGAATGATAGTTTTCTGCTTGGGATATGTATAGGAGCCTTAACTGTGTAGCTCTGAAATACCCCTTCAAATTGGGCAATTCCAATCTATCCTGTTCTACTGGAAGAATCAGTCTTCCTACTTGACTCTTGCCATCTTCCCCTCCCAGAAAAAGTGCTTCAGCTCTTTATTAATTTGTATCTACAACATTCCCTCTGGTTGATAAAAATATGTCTGACCTGTATATAAGACTAAAGGGACTAAAAGCATTCTGACTGCTTGTATCTTACTATCCATATAACAAAGTTTCCCTTCTCTTACTTTTTGTATTAGCTTTTGTTTAGTCTCTTCCCACATATCCTTAGCTGCCACACCAGAATCATTTTTAATCCATAGTCCTAAATACTTAATTATATCCTGTCCCCATAAATATGGATATTGCTAAACCAATTTGTGTGTGGGTACATAATTTACGGCTATTGCCTTTGTTTTAGCCTCATTAATCTTGTATCCCAGAAAGATGTGAAACTCTCACAAAATGTTCCACAACACTGTAATGTATCTTTCTGGTTTTGTCAAGAATAAATATCATCTTCTGCAAACAGAGCGAGCTTTTTCTGACTACCATACCAATTATATCCTATAATTTCTGAGTCTCTTATTTTCTTTGCCAATGGTTCTAAATATAAGGCAAATAATAAAGGGGAAAGAGGCCACCCCTGCCTGGTTCCTCTGCTCAAGCAGAAATTACCACCCACGTTAATTTTCTCCTCCGATCTCTCATACATCCTCCTAATCAACCATATAATTTTCCCAAGAAATGCTGTGAGACATTGACATTTAAAGCCAATACAGAAAGCATCACTGCATTAAAAAGTTTTATCTTACCTTTTACACATAATACCTTTTTGTTAAATGTCTAGTTCCAGCTTTTGTGTTACATGCATGCACTGTTTGACAGGTTGAACTTTTATACAGTTGTTTCTTGTCATACCCTAGCTGGGAAAACCCTTGAATGCTTTCAGAGAACATCAGGTCCTAGCCAATTTCTCTTCTCGGTGTTTTCTCCTTCAGTCAATCACTCTCCACCAGCCTGCAGCTAGTTTCTCTTTATCAGATTGTCTCCATGGAGATAAAAGAACCAGGCAAGCCAGTTTCACTAAGAAGATTATTTCCATAGGAACATGAAGACCAGATGCTTAACTGTTATTGAGCATATATGTTTTTGCTAGAAAAAATACTTATAATATTCAATATTCTTTATTTAAATTTTATTTAAAAATATCAATTTCCAGACCTGTTCCAATTTACAGAAAATAATTGAGAACACAGTTAACATCTGTGTCAGGGATGAAGCTCTGTTGTCACATCACTCAGCAGTCTTGTTTGCTATATATACAGCATACATATATAAGTACATGTGTGTGTGTGTGTGTAAATGTGAGTATGTGGGTCTTACCTGAAATTAGGCTTTCGGCCTAGTGGGACGAGCCTGGTCAACAAAGGATAAATAAATAAAATAAAAATGTACTTGCTTACTCTTAAAACTTGTTACTAAATCAATCTAAGGTCCTTTATCAATCCCAGTCATTTCACCATGCAAGAATGAAAAAAGCACATTATTTTTTCTTTTGTCATGCTCTTTTAACCACGCTTTTTTCATTGCATTGCCTACATTTCTTAAAACTGAACAAGTAGAGAGAGAGTGAGAGATGGGAGAAAGAAAAGGAAAAAAAAAACAGCAGTACCTATTTACAACCCCCATTACATTACACTTAAAAAAAAAAAAAAAAAAAAAAAGAGAAAGTTTTACTTTACAGCATGCAAAGAAACCCACTCACCACAAAAATAGTTCTAATTAGAAAAAATGTCTTTACTCACACTTAGCTTTCTCCCTCCTCTTCCCCTCCCCAAAGCAATGTTTGAACACTAATGACATGGAAGTAGGGCATATGCTTTAGACTCCTCCACATGCCCAACAACATTTGAACAAATCCAATGAGTCCAGATTTTCCTCTTCTGTCATATTTCACACATATAATTATTGCATTGTAATCCCACATTAAGTTACTGGTTTTATTACTGCTCATCTCCATCTCCCAAATCCTATCGCTCATACTCTCAATTCTTCTAGTCAGCTCTCTTGCTTCCTTCCTTCACTCCACCATTTTCTGTTGAAACACTGGAAAAGTTTCGCACATACAGTCTCTCTGTGGTCTTTAATACCAAAAGAACAAGACACAGACTCTCTGTTTCACAGCTCACTTTTTGTTGTTAGCATGTACTTCATCCAAAAATGATTTTGTTCCTGCAGGGAAGAATAATTCAAAGACAGCTGGGTTCAGCAGTTTGAATCTCACACCTCCACATTCCTTGAATAGTGGAAAAAAATCTGCTTTTCTTCTGCCTGGTGTACAATGCTTATCCACAAACACTCTGCTGTCTCCCACTTTTAGTGCTTTGTCCTTTTGCCACAGTTATGTCAAAATCAATTCCTTCTGCTGGTAAGATTGCATCTTTATTATTAAAGGTCTAGGTTGCTTTCTCATAGCCAGGTTTGGAGCATACACACAATGTGCCCTTTCAACTAACAACTCTTGCTGTGGAATACCAGTCCAGTTGCTTATTTGTGCTTTCATAAAATTAGTGCAGCCTGTTCCTTCTAGCTTCTCTGGTATAGCTAAAAATCTCATGTTTTCCCTATGTGATCTGTCCTCTAACTCTATTATTTTTGGAACATTTCTTCCTGAGCAGTCCCACATTCAGTCAGCCTTTTCTTCATTTTGACCTCTGATTTTTGCAGCTTTGTCACTTCATCTGAATATTTTTTTAAGTTTCTTCCATATTTTCCAGCCTTTTGTTGTTTATGCTGATATAATTCCATCAGTGTTTCATTTATTTTAACCAGGTCTGTGTGCAGTTGTCTTATGCCCTCCTGTAGGTTACTGGAATTCATGTCTGGAGATTGCATTGATTTTTGCTGAACAGCTGCAGAGCTTAACCCAGTCAGTGTTTCTTCCTCACTTTCTGTAGCTGATTCTTTTCCAGGTCCTCTGTATTTCTTTTCTTCTGGCATCCAGACAGTACACTTACTAGCCGGTTACTGAAATTTACCTATAAACAGGAGTCTACTGGCCTTCTCTGCCGTGTTTCTGTTTTTACACTAGGAGAGCTAGAATTAAACTGTTACTCAATGTACTGCCATCTTGGAAGACTAAGTGCTAACTGGTTTTGTCTTATCTTTATAGCTATCCCAGCTAAGAAAATCCCTCTCACCCAGCCCTGTTGCTCCTTTGTAGAAGGTACTTAATGCCTTCAGTGTCTTTGCTTATAGATTTCCACCCTCCTCAAACTGTCAACACCTTTTTCAAGTAATCTAACGTCTGAGGCTATCAAGAGAAAGCAGAATTGTGTAAAATCTTACCATAATAGTAGATGCCTTTCTCTTCACTGCTGCAGTACTCCTTACAGTAGGAATCCCTTGCCTAGGGCAGTCTGATATCTGGCCAGTGTACCAAAATTTTAGCTTGTAATATGGACATCATACGTATGCTCCCTACGTGCAGAGTAGGGCATAAAGATAATTTACAGACATACTATCCTCAGACCTGAAAAGCCCCAGGAGGAACAACAGTTCAAGGAGAAGAGGTACATGTGCATCCAGAAGGAGAAAGAGGGGGAGGGAGTGAATACTGCAACAGTGAAGAAAATGACATCTACTGTTATGGTAAGATTTTATACAACTGTACCATGTCCTTCCATATCATTGTTGCAGTATTCCTTACAGTAGTGGGAAGCTCAGGAGGAAAGGTGGGAGGAGGAAGGTCCAGCAGAGCCTTCAAGAAAGCCATGTAGGATTGCCCTGGCCAATCCAGCTCTACCCTGGAAACCACATCCAACTTATAGTGCTTGGTAAAAGTATGCAGAGAAGTCCAAGTAGCTGCCTCAAGGATGGAGCTGGTATCCAATCCTTTGAAAAAAGCACCAGAAGAAGCCACAGCCCTGTTAGAATGAGCATTAACAGAAGAAAAAAGGCCTTTTCCAAAGAAAAGACCAACAAAAGAAAATTGCCTTAGATATCCATGTAGAAATAGTTTGCTTAGAAACAGCCTAACCCAAAGACCTAGGATGAAAGGAAACAAAATGTTGCTCAGATTTACAAATATCTTTAGTCTTATCCAAATAATATCTGAGTTGTCTATGCAAATCCAAAGCGTAAAGAATCTTCTCACTAAGACTGTGGAGAAGGGAAAAAAAGTGGACAAATGAATAGATTAAGAGACAACTCATTACACACCTTGGGCATAAAAGGAGGATTAGTACAAAGAGATACCCTGTCCTTATGAAAAACTAAAAACAGGAACAACAGCCATAGGGTCCTATAGCTCAGACATCCATCTGGCTGAGGTAAGGGCTGAAATAACAGTCTTCCTAGAACAATGCTGTAAAGAAGCTGAAGCTGCAGGCTCAAAAGGAGCCTGAGACAATTTTTCCAAGACAAATTTAAGGTCTCAGGAAGGAGGAATAGGCTTCCTGGGAGGGCCTACTATAAAGGACATCTTTGAGGAATTGTTTGACCTCCAATCTAGAAGGCAAAGGAGGAGTCAAAGGCAGACAACCATAAATAGCTGCCAGATGGGCTTTAACAGAAGAGTATGCCAACCCAGCATTGAACAACTCACACAAATAAGACAGAAACAAATGAACTTCCACAGTATGGACCAGGTTACAAGCAAGACATCAAACAAAGTCTCTTCCATTTGGACAAATAAGATTTCCTGGTAGTGGGTTTCCTGGCCTCCTGCAGAACCTGAAACACTTCCTCAGAAAAAAGGTGTTTATAAAAGGGGATCAAAACCCTATCACCCCAGCATCAGTTGCAGAGTGCAAAAGTGGGGATGGATGAGAGACCCCTTGTCCTGTGTGAGCATGTCCACCCTGTGAGGCAACGTGTAATGATTGTCGTTGGATAAATGCTGAAGAAGAAGGAACCAATGCTGTTTGAGAAAAAAGGGAGTTACCAACATGATTTTGGGAAAGTCTTGTTCTATCTTGAACAAGATCCTGGGTATAAGAGGAAGGGGAGGGAAGACATAAAGAAATACACCCTTCCAGTAAAAAGCCAGAGGACATGGGATGCTGGTGCAAAAAAAGGAAGTTTTCTATTTAAAGGGGAGGCAAAAACATCTACTTCAGGAATACTCCACTGGTGAACAATGTCCAGAAATACATCTCTATGAAATATCTACTTGTGAATCTATGTTATGGACCTGCTCAGGCAGGCTGCCACAATAGTCTGATCTGAATGAATATAAACAGTCTGAAGAGTTATCTGATACTAGACAGACAGATCCCATACCTGAAGAGCTAGCCTGCACAAGAGGTAAGACTGTGCCCAACACCCCTTGCTTGTTAGTCTGTGAAGATTTTGAGCGGCCCTAGAAGAAAAAGAGAATGGAAGGCCTGATGAGTCAAGAGAAGAGCTCTCATCTCTTTGATATTGATATGGTCCTTCCTTTGACAGAGACAGCAAAAGCCCTGAACCTTCAAAGGGTCAAAGGAAGCTCCCCACCCTGCATCTGAGGCATCTGAAGAGAGTCCCTGAGTGGGGACTGAAAGCTGGAAAGGAAGCCATGTTTTGAGGGATGGCTGACAAATCTACCACTAAGAGAAGAGGAATTGGTAAGTCTAAAGGATGAGAATGCTGTAGCCAAACTGACTTTAGGAACCACTGAAGCTTTCTTATATGAAGGCTATAGGAAGTATAGGAATGGTGAAAGCCATATATCCCAGAGCCTTTAGAAACTCTCAGGCTGTAATGGAATCCAGAGGAGGAAGGGATTGAAAGAATGCAATTAGAGCCAAAGCCTTGGGAGGAGGCAGGGATGCCAGCATTGGAATGGTCTGGAGCTTGCACCCAAGAAAGACATGATCTTGATGAGGAGTTGGGAAGGATTTTTGGAAGTTCACTGTAAACCCTAAGCTTTGTAGAAGACAAATAGTATAGTGAAGATGCTGAAACAAAATCTCTGGAGAGGAAGCCTGAATGAGCACGCCGTCCATATAAGGAAAGATCTGAATTCCCCTCATCCTGCAGAAAGCAATCACAGGAATGAGGTATTTGGTGAAGACCCTTGGAGCAATACAGAAGCCAAAAGGCAAACAAGAGAACTGAAAATGCAAGGAAGCAACACAGAAATGTTAAAAAGTTTCCTGAAAAGGGAATGAATAGGAATGTGGAGATAGGCATCCTTGAGATCCAGAGAGACTAGGAAAACCTGAGGAAGAAGAAGAAACAAGATATGAAGAGATAACATTCGAAAGGAAGGAACCTTCAGAATGGTGTTGAGCTGGGACAGATCAGGATGGGTTTCCAAGTGCTTTTTTCTTGGGAACCAGAAATATTCTGGAATAAGATCCCTTCCACTTTTCAGAAGATGAAAATGCTTCAATGGTTCCTCAAGACAAAAGGCTCTGAAGAACATCTGGAAAAAAGGGCAGCTGTTCCTGAGGAGGTTGAGGAATGCACAAAAAAACAACCCAAGCTATAGAAGCTGTAGAACGATAGTGAAACACACCAAAAAACCACGGAACGCAGCACAGACTGCACTGATAAATCCTTTAATGATTCTGGTACCTCGGCCTTCGCCTTCTCACAGAATACTTTACACAAAAACAGCAGTCATATTTAAGCAACCCCTCATTGCTGCTTAATTAATCAATTAACTTTTAAATATTCAAATATTTCAAAATACATATCTAACTTCATTGATTCCTACCCAACTTAACATTCTTTTAAAACACATTACAAAAAATATTACAAAAAATACATTTAATTATCTATATTATCCTGCAAATATCAAAATATAAAAATATATAATTTAATGATGTCATTACTTGAAATTACCTATACTTCCAAATTCATACCATTGGGATAAAGAGTGTTATAATTAATGATAAACCTTGATTCCATTCTTAATAACCTTTGTTGGAAATTACTATTGCTTAGCCCCACCCCATAAGGTCTAGCAATAACACTAAAAATAAAACCTTCAGTCAAACCTCCATGTTTCTCATGAAAATGATGGGTCACGGGGCTATCCAACCTACAATTTCTTATGTCACCAAGGTGTTCCATAATTCTCAGTTTGACCTTGTGTTTAGTCTGTCCAAAATACCATTTTGGTGATGGACAGTTGCAACCAATCACTTAAATAACACCAAAGGAATTACAGTCAAAATGGTCAATAGCATTATATATAATGCTATTGATCATCTTGCCATCAATATTCCGAATCTTTTCACAAACTTTACATCTTCCGCAGGCATACACACCTGCATTTATTATCTCCCTCCTTTTATTCTTACTTCTTAACAACTCTTTTAAATTATGAAATCTTCCATAAGAGAACATAACTTTTTTTGGTAATACATCCCTTAAATTATCATCTCTACTAACAATAGGTCACAAGGAATCCACCATATTCTTTAATATTGGTGAAAAACCTGAAAACCTATTGACAAAAAATATAATGTCCTCTTGTTCCTCTACTTGATCATCTGAGAAAATGGCTCTCTTCCTCTTCTGCCTTTTCAAACTCCCAACGGAACCCTCACTATAATATTCAAATTTAAACTCTTTTTCCACTTTATTTTTAGCTTCCCTAATTGACTCATGGGAATATCATGTAGCACATAACTTATCATAGACACAATTGAATTCAAATTTTATCCTGCTTTTTTCCGAAGTGTTATTAGCAATACGCTTAAACTCCCCTATTGGAAGAGAGTTAATAAGATGGGAACGATGCATGCCTGATACATGTAAAAAATTATTAACAACCGTGGTTTTATGAAAAGGCTTGTATTGTTCCCTTCCATCCAAACCCACATAAAATTCCACATCTAAAAATTGTAATTTTCTTCCACCCAGGGTAAAAGTGAAATCCAAGCCACATGGATTAACACTCAACATTGTGATAAACTCCTCAAACTCTTTAGGGTCACCCTTACATAAAAATATAAGATCATCAATGTACCTTTTATATTTCACCACCTTACTGCGGAAGAATTCCTTTGGATACAAAAACAAATTCTCAAAATGAGCCATAAACAAAATGGCATATGATGGGGTAAACAACGCACCCATCGATGGGCCCTCTTTTTGAAGAAGAATTTTTTTATCAAACTCAAAATAATTATGTGTAAGACAAAATTCCAATAAACTAATTATATAAGATGTGTGTGGCCCTTCACCCAACATCCTACACACTGCCTCAAGACCCCAATTGATTTTAATATCGGTATAAAGTGATTTGATGTCTACACTAACCCAATAATAATCCTCCTGCCAGAGAATCCCCCCTACATGCTCACATATTTCTTTAGTATTCTTAACATGAGAGGGTACCCTGGAAAGATGACATTTCAATAATGAATCCAAAAAGATGCCCACATTCTGCAAGTAAACACCTTTTCCCGACACAATTGGTCGTCCAAGTGGATTCCTTAAATCCTTATGTACTTTAGGAATAATAAAAAATTTTGCATCTTTGGGATATTTAATATAAAGTTTTCTAACATCTGCTGAAACAAAAAATCCCAAACGTTCACCCCTTTCTAACAAATCAAGTATAGCACTATTGAATTCTGGCAAAGGGTTAGTGGGCAATCTCACATAGGTGTTCCTATCTGACAATAAACCATAAACAGAATTATATTTTTCTCTTGGTAAAATTACCCAATTTTCCCCTTTATCATACTGTGTAAATGCATAATTCTTAATTTACAAAGGGTTAACCATTCATGTTTAGACAAGTTAAACCATTTCTTACCCTTTTTAAACACACAATTCACTTTCTATTTGTTTACATGACGTTTTTTCAAAAACATTAATGCTAATATTCGTTTTAGGGGGAACAAAATCACTTGTATATGGTTACTTTAGGTATATCAAGTTTCCCATAATCTGTATTAAATTCAAATCCTGAAGCAGAAACAGCATGTTCATTTTCGACTGAAAAAATATCTACTAATTCATTCTCATATACAGACAGATCCAACAAAGAACTCTCCCAAACAGAGAAACATCATCAGAGTTTGTTAAGTTATGAAAACTTTCCACCCTCTTATTATTGGCGAAAAAAACTTTTAAATATAACTTTCTTCAAAATTCTTTTACTTCCAAAATAATGTCCGCCAAAGTGGGGATGTGAGTTGGTATAAATTTCATACCTATGCGCAAAATACTTTTTATATCTTCACATAAATGTAAATCAGATAAGTTTATAATGCTCAAGTCCTCACCTATATTAGTGTCCTTGTGGAAAAAAGAAGCATAATCCACATTTAAATCACCATACAATGACTGTCCTCATTCAATTAATCCATTACTACAGCCAGCAGAATCATCTCTGTCTTCCTTTTCCCTGAAAACGCCGACCGCATCCTTTACCTTGCACTGGACTCGGCTTAGAGGAAGAAGCTGTAGCATTTAAACCGCTGGATACCGGACTAATTTCCACATTTAACTCATCAAAAGACACACTTTTGTCTCCCCAACAGTACTGTCTCGGAAGATGAAACAGAGGTTTCACGAGAACCACGAGACCTGCTTCTCCTAATGCCAGATCGACCACGCCCCTTCTTAAAGTTATATTGCCAAGAAAAATTTTTTTTCAGTCTTATAGTCATTAAAGTCTCGTAGAAATTTCTTCTTTTTACATTGAATAACCTCCGATTCAATCTTAGACAGCCTGACTTTAATTTCCTTCATGTTCTGATTAAATACAGCCATAGATGTCTCTCCTATAAGTACCTCTTGTAATTCCAAAATGCTAGAACGCATTTTGGTAAGTGTTCTTTCATTCCGTTTGATTAACACTCAGCCAATTTAAAGTACATTGCAATGAAATCTCCTTCCACTCAGAAAAAAGATCAGATTCTTCTTCCGAAAAATCATATGCTGGTAAACGCTCGACTCTTAACCCCCTCAGTGTAATATTGGAGTTAACATACTTCTCCAATAGTCTTAGATCATAAAACATTGTCACTTCCTTAATCATCATTTTTTCCAATTCCTCATATTTAACTGAACATTCATTGTGACTATAAACCCACGGGTCACTGGAAGCAAACTTTTCTTCTCTATCTTTCCAAATTTCCATAAAACTAAACGTATTTTGATTCATTCTAGCACCCCCAGGTGCTACAGCTGCTCCGTTACTAGACATTAAAGCACAAAAACACAATCCAAGCTGTAGAACTATAGTGAAACACACCAAAAAACCATGGAACGCAGCACAGACTGCACTGATAAATCCTTTATTGATTCTGGTACCTCGGCCTTTGCCTTCTCACGGAATACTTTACACAAAAACAGCAGTCATATTTAAGCAACCCCTCATTGCTGCTTAATTAATCAATTAACTTTTGAATATTCAAATATTTCAAAATACATATCTAACTTCATTGATTCCTACCCAACTTAACATTCTTTTAAAACACATTACAAAAAATATTACAAAAAATACATTTAATTATCTATATTATCCTGTAATTATCAAAATATAAAAAAATATATAATTTAATGATGTCATTACTTGAAATTACCTACACTTCCAAATTCATACCATTGGGATAAAGAGTGTTATAATTAATGATAAACCTTGATTCCATTCTTAATAACCTTTGTTGGAAATTACTATTGGTTGAGAAATGCCCAAAAGGGGTTCCAAGCCAAGTAATACCCCTGATGAATGATGGAAAGAACCCAAGAGTCCTGAGTGATCTGTAAGCAATTTGGAGGGGACAGGGAAAGAGGAAGAGACAGAGGAACTTGGCTGAGGAGGGAGGGAAGAAAACTGCCAGGAAGAACCTGGCTTGTCAGGAAAAAAGGCTTCTCAGCTGGAAAAGTCCGAGCAGACTTAGCAGGAGGAGCCCCTTCTGGCACCCTTTTTACCCTTGCGAGGAAAGAAAGACTGTCTATGGACAAAGGCAGACTTGTTAGGGTAATTCTTCAAACTTGGGAACAGGGGAAACAAAAATATGTTTCAATTCCTGCACAGCCTAACCCTTTTCCTGAAGAGATTTAAAAAGCTCAGCAGCCGCAGAACCAAAAAGATTTTTACTGTCAAGAGGAGCATCCAAAATCTTGGCCTTGATATCAGACAGAGGCTGAAGATGAAGCCAGGAGTACTTCCTCAACACAGAACCAAAGGCAGCAGCTCTAGACAAGGCATCAGCTGCATCGTAACTACATTTGATGGAATGATGAACCACTTATGAAGAGGATCATAACAAAGAGATAGCTGAAGCCTTCCCCTCAGAATCAGGAAAATTTGAAATAACCGGAAAAGCCTGAGAGAGAAGAGCCAAAATATACCTGGACATATAGTGTGATAATTGACAGCCCTAAAGGCCACAGTGGCAGCAATATACACTTTCTTATGCAACCTCTCCATAGTTCTACTGTCCTTGTCAGATGGAAGCAGCTTTGTAGAAGGTAAAAGTTAGATGTTTTATAAGAAAAGACAGAGAAGGGTCAGCTGAGGGGCATTTCTAAAGAAATTTGCAATCATCAGGCACCTTATAAAACCTATCAGGTGTTTTAGGAGCAGGAGGCTGGGAATCAGCAGCCTGACAAGTTGCAGAAAAAGTATCCAATAAGGCAGCAAGAACAGCTGGAAGAGTAGAGGACTTCAGCGACTCTATTTGACGAGTTCATACCACCTCCTTTGAACATCAGAAAACTGGGCAAAGTCTCACTTAAACTCCATCACATGGGAAACAGCATCTCCAAAAGAAATCTCCTCAAAAGGAGAATCAGGTCTCATAGATTCCTCTTCCTCCAAACCATAATCCAAACAACAGGGAATCTGGGAGAAACAGGCCAAAGATTCCTCATCAGGAAAAACTGCTCCCTAGTCCTCTTAAGAAGAGAAGAAGACCAAAGGGGAACAGAAACCCCTGAGGAGGCTTCAAAGCCATAAACGCACTGAACAAACCCTGAGTAAAATCTTTGCATTCACACTGAGGATGCTTAGGAGCAGGAGAAATGTGCTTAGTCTTTTGCTTCTTTTTCAGAGGAATGTCAGTTCTAAAAACTTTAGGTGGCTCAGACCCCTACTTCTACTCAATAAGTGTAGTGGAACTATCCTCCCTAACATGGATTTGCGGAACACCCCTAGGCCCTTCAGAAATAATCAGCTGTGATTCCCCCTGAACATCAGAAACAGACTACTGAGGAGCTTCTGTGGAAGTGCAAGAAGCTAGGTCCATGCTGGCCTCCGCAAGAGAAGAATCCAAGTGAAAACATGGGTGGTCTTCTGGGCTTTCACCAGCCTTGACAGAGATGTCCAGTGGAGGGGATACAGCAGAAGAATCCAAAGAACTTTCCTGGTCATCTTTTGTACAGGCGCCTGACATTTGGATTGGGATAATTCCACCACAGTACCCTGAGCCAACAATTTAAGACACTGGTTTTCTAAGTAAATAGCCGAAGAGGAGAGCCAACTATGCAAAGTTTTCAGGAAAAACACCTGACAAACAGAACAAGATGTATGGTCATGAGAAGCACCTAAGCAAAACAAACACTGCTTGTGATGGTCCTTATGAGGAATCTGTCTCCCACACTGTCACTTCCTCTTTCTGGATGACATTAAACCAACCGCCACCAAAAAGTAAAATAAGAAGAAAAACCTCAACGGGGCACATATCTGAAAAATGGCTTGGCAACCAACACATGAAAGTGTTCACATCGACATTTGGATATTGTGTTCAGAGTGGTGGCAAAGAAGTTTTGTGATTGGTACATGTGTAGGTCACCTTTATGCCCTACGCCAGAAAACCATTTTCAGTGGAGGCCTGGGGAGAAAAGCTTCATGTTAAATTTAGATTACACAGAGTAACAAAATTACAGATTTACAACAGGGAGAACATACATAATCTAACCAAGTTCAACAAATACAACACTAAGGAATTTATACAGTTGGGAGGATGACAATAATGGATAATTCCTAATAACATCAGTTCAATTCTATTTTTTTTTTTTTTTGGGGAGAGAGGGTAAGAGAGTAGAGTGGATGCAAAAGATATGAGGCAGAGTTTAAAAAGACATGTATGAAGAGAAGTAAGTAGAAGCAGCAGAGCAATAGGAAGCCTTTAAGGAGGTCTATTTATTTGGGGACCGAGGCAGGTTTGGATTTTGAGAAAGTAATTTCTTAGGGTATGTTTGAATATGTTCAGAGAATCAAGAAGTGTTATAGAGGGGGATAGCTCATTCTATAGTTTTGCTATGGCATATGAATATAAACTTTGTTCAGATCTCTTGTTGAATTTGGCGACTCAAAGTTGTTTGTTAGATGATCTTAAGTCTCTGGAAGGGGTGTAGGTTTGTATGATGTCTGGAAGTATAGGGCAGTTTTCAGGGTGGAATGTTAATTGATGAGTAATAGTGAGTTGGGTGTGAAGGTAATGGGGGAAGTCCAGCCAGTTCAGTGTTTAAATAACTTGGCAGTGGTGTGCACGGTTAGGAATACCGCAGGTAAATTTGGCTATTTTGTAGTAGCATGATTGTAATTTATTACTTAGGGATGTGTGAAAATTGGGGAGCAGTAGAGAGGGGAGTAGGAGAGAGTTTGCAGGTTTTATTCTTGTGGGAAAATCTATATAGGTCTTTTGCCTGTAAAGTTTGCCTAACTTAAAGTGAGTTTTTTTTATTGCATTGAGTATGTGCTGTTCAAATGAGAGTTTATTATCTATGGTTACACCAAGTTTTGCAGAGGAAGCAACTTCTATTTCAGTCATGTTTTGGGAAAATATTTTAAAATCTTGAGGCACTGGCTTGGATGAAAAGACTAGTAATTGGGATTTTTTTAGGATTCAAAAATAATTGTGCATAGTTAAGCCATGTTTCTATTGAAGTGAATGTGTTTTGTGAAATTTTAAGAAGATTTGGGAAATTGCTTGAAAAGGATATGATAGTTGAATCATCCACGTACTGGATGATTCAGATGTGAAAGGAGGCTGTACGGAGATAGTTTATAAATACATTGAAAAATAGTGGTCCAAGAATGGAACCTTGGAGAACCCCTGTATTATTAATCAAGTAGCCAGATAAGAGTATTTTGCCATTTCACAAATTGTTGTCTATTGTCTAGGTAATTTTTGAACCAGGTAAGTGTGTGGGTGGAGCATCCCACTGTTGATAGCTGCTGTAATAACTTGGCATTTGTCACTGTGTCGAAAGCTTTGGATAGGCCGAGTAAGACCACTGATGTTAAGAGATCAGCGTCCAAAGCTTTATTCACAGGGACAGTAAAAGAAAGTAAGGTTGTGGTAGTACTGTGAGCTGGGCGAAAGCCATGTTGGGATGGGGCAAGTAGATTATTATCAGTCAGGTGTCTAAGTAGTTGAGTTTGTACACAGTTTTCTAGCAGCTTAGATACAGGTGACAGAATGATGATTGGACGATAATTGGATAAATCATTGGTATTACCACCTTTACAAAGTGGAGTTATGGACATCTTCCAGAGCTGTGGGACCACTGATTCAGCGATAGATTTGTTAATTAATATGCTCACATGATATGCTACAGCCTCAACACTGGGGTTAAGGTATTCAGAGGGGAGGTTGTCAGCAGAGGGCACATGGTTTAAGTTTAGATAATAGTTTGTGTATTAGAGAGGTGGGTACAGGTTTTAAAGAAAATGTGTGAGCCTATGGGAGGTTGCTAGTGTTAACTTTGTGAGGGGAGTAGTCTGAGCTGGGTTTCACTTGATAGGGATTTCTAGTGTTAATGTTACAGTTTTGGCTGCTAGTTGTAGCTGGTGAGGGTTGTTTTAAAACTTTAAGAATGGTCTCAATACAATAAAGTGTGAGTTAAAAATATGAGCTATATGTTGTGTGTCCTTACCTGGAAAAGGAAAGGGTTTTGTGGGGTACCTGGATTGAGTGGAGACTGATTTCAAAAATTTCCTAGGGTTATATTTTTGATTACAGAGTTGTTGAGAGAAGTAGGTTTTTTGTCATTTTTCATCAGTTTTTTAGCTGTATTTTGGACTTGTTTATAGTTTCATAAGCTTGTTTTTTTTTGTTCTTGTGCCATTGTTTCCAGGTTGATCTCTGAAGAGAAGAACTTATTTGGTTGATTTAGTAAGCCATGGAGCATGGTTACATTTTGTCCTTTGTAACGAATAGGGCTAGAAGTATTGAGGAAGACTTTAGTAAACTAGTTTACAGCTTCTTCTAAAGGTAGTATTTTGAGTGGAGTCCAGTTTTGGGCTTTTAATGAGTTTATTAAAGATGTTTGAGAAAAATTGGTTAAGCTTCCGGATATGCGGTGAGAATGGGATTTAGGAATATGTGTGTGAGATCTACAGGTGAAGGCAGGTGAGTGATCACTTACGGTAGCAGGGAGGGTGCTGGTGTTAGAGTATTTTGATTTCCAATTTCTAGTAATGGATTTTTAATTTCTAGTAATGGCTTTTGTAGCAGCCAACAGCATTAGACTTAGAAAGGCATTCCTGTGTTTAGACAATTTACATCTTGCTTTTCAACTCAAAATTATCAATTCCTTAGTTACAACCATTTGCTCTCCCAATATTTCTATATGAAAGTTTTAAACTCTGCCAACTGATTCCACCTCCAAAAAATGCTCTCTGTTATCTCTCTCTCTTTCCCTTCACGTCTTCAGCATTTACTATCTACCCAAGGAAAAATTCTTTGAAGTCTGCTTGCAGTATAAAAATATCAAGGCAAACACTTCCAAGCAACGATGCTAAACCTTCTAGATTTTGTTGCAAACTTGGAAGCCATATATATGCCCTTCTGTTGTTCCTTTGTAAATTATTTCAGTCTCTCCTCCCATTTTTTTCAAACCTTCTCTGATTGATTCTTATAGTTATTGTGCAGCATTTTATATGCCCTGTGACAATGTGAGGTATTGCCAGCTATGCCAGAAGTAAGGCAGTGGATGTGTAACATATGCCAGCATAAGTAGCTGGAGTTTTGTAAAGAATTATATGTCATTTGTATATCAAACTGATTTGTACAGATGCTTGTGTTAAAAATGGATTTGTAAATATGCTTGTGTTAAAAATGTACCAACAGTCTGTCCTACTGGACAGAAAAAAAATATAAATGTATGTCAGATTGTACTATTGTAACGGATTAAATGTATATATTGTAACAGAGGATACTGAAGAGAAGATGTTAAGGTCAGCCCAGCGAACTTTTAGAAAAAATATCCTGAAATTGAATTACTTAATTTAGGCCATAAAGATTGTAACTTACAGTTCTGATTACAGCCAGAGGCAAAATGTCTGAGAAAACAAGGACCAGGAATCCTGCTGTATTGCAGTGAAGTAATTGCTACACTGCAAGGTGGAAGTGTTGAAATGGTTTTATAGTTTCTAGATTCTATAACACATTTTAGCAAAGCTGTGTGTGTATAGTAACACATATATGCTAGAGTCTAGTTCAATTTATAGTAAAGAGGGGTAGTGTGGGAACCAGAATTCAGATGGCCAGATGTACATGATGTCATTCTATAATCCAGTACTACAATGATTTTTTTAATACTAGATGCAACGTAAGTCTCAGAACAGTCTGCTTTTGAAACTTGACAAAGAAGGAAGACCACTCACCCACTTCAACTTGCCTTGCTTTAGTAAGTAACCAGGGAATAGTAATTCTATACATCAGTCAGGAAAATATATTGAAATTAGTTAAGTACTGTTTTTCCTGTATCTGTGCGAATCTATCCACCTGTGTTATTTTTAATATTTTCTGTGACTGAATCTCTGGTATTTACTGTAAATAGATATTCAGTATTTTCATGTTATTTTATTATTTATTATTAAATATATTTAAACTTTTCAATGTGGCTGGTCTTTTAGAGAATATATTAACATTTGGCTGCTCCTGGAAGCCTTATTGGACTGGTCAAACACTACCATTTGTATTAGTATTAATTTTAATCAGTATAATTGGGTACCCTGGTAAGAGCCTTAGAGTAACTTGCTTTGAAGTGTCCTGGTGACGTTATCTACCTTACAGTCTGGGCAAAGGGGCATAGCTAGTAAATCTTTGCCAGCCTTTCCCAGGTGTGTGTGTGTGTAAAAATTAGTGTGTGTATGTTTCAGCTACTTGGAGCAGGGACACAGAGCATTGGTTTCATAGAGAGGGTGGTGAAGGACTTAGCTTGGAACACTCAGCTGAGGACTCAACTCTATAGCTGTGCCAGTGAGGAGTCTTATTGGAGGCCTGGACAAAGAGACAGAGAGGGAAACCTAGACCCCAGACTGAGTATGTTCCCTGTGTGCTCTTAAGGGGAAATCATGCTTGGTGCAGAGAGCAGCATCTGGAAATACTGTGTGTATATATCTTTGTTCCAACTTAATGTCCCTCATCAGTGCCAGTGGTGATGATTCAGGCTCCTTGATTACTGGCTCAGAGAGGGGACATCACATGCTCTACTAATCAACCCCCCTTTTTTCAGATATATAATTTGCACACTGTGGCGCATTCAAATAAAAAGACTCTGCTGAGCTGAACAACCCAGTTGCCAAAACAGTAAATCAATAATCTAAAAGTAACATAGCTAACAGGAGTTTTCTCAAGGAGTGCTCAACACAAACAATTATGACCGAGTCTCTGATCACAACCAAGTTGAATGAGGACATTAGTCTTGAGTGGAGTGTTGTGAAGCTTGAGAGGAGAATCTTGACATCCATTTCAAGAACACAATCTTTCTTAACACCATAAGCAAACATACATTAATATAAAAGAAAACAAACCATATGAACACTTTCAGTTACATACATTATACATCACATCTTATTTTTCATAACAATCATTAGTCCAACATTAGATAAATTGTTCAATTCCTTCCTTCCTTCCCTTAAATCTCACTCCTCCACCAGAAAATTATTCGGCATGTACTATTTCCAGTTTCCATTTATTTCCATTTTTAAAGATCCCATTTCCAGGTCTTCTCGCTGCTACAGTATTGAAAACTTCATATACAGTTGGTTTAGATCTGATTTCCATTTCTAACAATTGCTGTTTTGTCAGTCACCAGAATTAAACTTAATGCTTTACTACATCTAGGTGATTCAGATCATTTGTCCCAGCTCAAAAAACTAATTTCCTCAGTTACAGCCATTTGTTCGCACACTATTTATGGCAGTAATCTGTAAGGAATTTTTAAAATCTGCAGATATATTACTGTCTTTTTTGCTCTTCTGTCACTAGATTCTAGTTATTAGTATTATTACTCCACTTTTCCTGTGCCCCTGATAGTCTGTTGAATATCCATCCTGAAATCCTCTTTTTCTTAAATTCACATGCTCATTTCTTTCCAAACGTGTCTCCTGCAACATTGTAATTTGCATACTGCATTACATAATATAATTGAATACTCTTTTTTTTTTTTTTTTTTTTTTTTAAAGACTTGTAAGGCCATTTATATTCCAAGATAATATGGAAAGCAAAGCATAGCCATCATGATAAAAAGTTTTTGTTCCGACCTGTTTTTTTGAATGTGTATTTCCAAGTTTTGTCTTACATTCAGACATTATTGTTTGGCAAGCTGATCTTTTATACAGCCGTTTCTTCTCATCTTCATTTAAATCTGTCACATTTTTCAAGACTTTTTGTTTTAATAAAAATCTTCAAACAAAAAAAGTAAATATATTTTCAGAACACACACATCCTCTCAACTTACAGCATGCACATCTTCAAAAAATGAAGTTTAACCCACCAGATAGGAACAACAGCCCTAAACCAACAGCATTACCTAACATTAAATTAAGGTTACCTATGCTATAGTACATGTTACAGCCTGTGTCCCCCTACACTGATTAGTACATATTCTTTTCGTATCTCTATAGTCCTTCCAAATGTGAAAAACAGCTTGTATGCTGTCAGAAAACATTAACTTTTAGTTTTAAGAAAAAAATCAACTAGCCATCTTTAAACTCTGCTGCAAGCATTAAAGTGTTACACACTCATAGGTACTGCTGTCTCTTGTTTACTTTCTACAATTTCAAACTTTATTATTTACTGAACTGCTTATCATTGTACCTTTAAATTTTGCATTTCACTCAGTAAAGAATGCACAGATGTCTCAAGATTAATTGCTTGCACCTATAGACACTCACTTCCATGTAACAGTAGACAGCAATCAGAAGAAAATGCAGCCAAGATCTCTGAAGATGCATTAAGGAATCTTTGTAAATTTCATACAGAATAGAATCTACAACTGCTTTCAGCTGTAGAGATCTTGATGCCCACTGAAGATTTGCTAATGGAAATAAACAAGGTAACTTATTTGCAGATGTAAGCAGCTTAGCATTTTTCATGGCTTTCATCATTCTGTCTTATTTTTTCAAGCCTACTTGCTTATAGAAACCAATTGTTTATAGCTGAAGCCAAGAGCATTAATCTAGACATCTGCCCCTGTAAAAATAAATTGCATTATAGTATCAGAAATACTCAGTCTATGGATATAAACCTTTTCTGCAACATCAACAGAATGGCTTGCAGGAACAGGTATATTTCACAGAGGATACTGCTGCTATGGAACAGACTCCCTATCCTGATAAAACAATGTTCATTCCTGCCCATTTTCAAATCTAGGTCAACTCTAAGGATGGGAAACAGAATATTTGCCCCAGGACTGCCCCCTGTACTACTAATGGAGAAATGCATCTCCTAAATGCTTTATTCCATGCACGGGTCCCCTCAATTTATTTATGGTATGATCCCCATTATTCTCTTTAGGGATAATCTATAACCATCGACCATGGGATGAGTAAGGCCAATATATAACCAAATGGGATAGTTTATTTTGAACAGAAAAAGGAAAACTGGCTAAGCTTAAAATGGCCTACAAGGGCAGCTAGTCTACTACTTCCTTATGAACCTATAAATTATTTTAATTCTACATATAATACAATCAATGTAGTTTTATAGCACCAACACTGCCAGCACCCCAGGATCAATACATATAAACCTTGCACCTGTCCAACTTTTCTTCTCTTGTAACATTATACAGCCTATATTTCTGACAACTAAAATTACTTGTTTTTTTTTTTACTTTAATATCGTTAATACATACAACAGTCACTGAAACTGCTCCCACACAATTAAAATACCCCTGATAAACACTATCTAAAACTGTTTTACTATACAATGTGCAGAGTATAGCATGACATGATTTATACAAATAATAATGTTTTATTTTTCCTTTTTGTGTCCTTCTAAACATTAATGACAAAGTGGGATATATGCTTGACCTTCCATCCACAAGCCTAACAGAAATCAGCAGAATTCCTGTCCTTCTTAGCCAGTTATTCTTGCAAAGCCATATTTCACAAATGAGATCGATGATTTACAGTCACCAATTTATTCACTAATTTCAGTGGTGCTACTTGCCATCCTGTTCATCTCCTAACATCAGACTCTGATACAAGTCCAAGTTACTCCCGATTCTTCTAGTTAACTCCTGCAACTTTTTCTGTCTCTCAAGCATTTTTTTAGAATGGTGGAAAATGTTTCACTGCCAAAATCTCTCTATTGTCAGAACAATTTTTGGAGAAAGTTCCCTTCTGTTTGCTGGCTCAGATTTTGTTGAATAAACTTTGTATTTCCTCTTTAGCCTGTTCTGTATCCAAATGTCTTTGATCCTTCATGAAAAAATATTCTGAAGACAATTGGATACAGCAGCTTGAATTTCACATCTGACTCGACATTCCCTGATTGCTGGGATACATTTGCTTCTCTTCTGCCTGGTGTACAGTGAATAATCATTTTTTCACAAATACTTTGCTGTCTCCAATTTTTAAATTTGTTTCCCTTCTTCCACAATTTTATCAGGATTAACTGTTTTTGCTGGTATGATTACCTCTTTACCAATATAGACCTTGGCTGCTTTCTCGTGGTCATTTTTGGAGAACACACTCAATGTGCCCTTTCAATTAACACATCCTCCTCTGGAATACCAGTCCAGTTGCTTGTTTGTGCTTTCATAAATTTAATACTGTCTGTTCCTTTCAATTTCTCTAGTACTGCAGAAAATCTCAGGTTTTCCCTGCACACACTGTATTTTACCTATACTACTTTTTGTAACAGCTCTTCTTGAGAAGCCTCAATATCAACCAGCCTTTTATTCATTTCAGTGTCTAATTTTTGCAGTTTTATCAGTTCAGTTGAATTGCTAGTGAAAACTTTTCCCATTTTTCCAGAGTTTTATTTGAGTCGATGTACTCCTTCAATGTTTAATTTATTTTAATTACCACTGAGTACAATTGATTTTCTATTCCATTAAAATACTAAAAGCCACCATTTGCAGCAAAGCTGATGTTTGAAATGATTTTGCTGAACATCTGCAAACTTCTTCCCAGTCACTGTTTTCTCCTCACTATTTCTGGTTGATTTTCTTTTAGGTTCACTACATTTTTTCCTTGCTGGCATCTAAACAACATACTTACTTACTATCCATTAACTGAATTTTACTCAGAATGACAATTTCACTTGCTGTTATTTCTTAGTTTCTGTTTTCATGATGGGAGAGCTGAAATTAAGCTGCTGATCAGTGCAGTCATCTTGGAAGTTTTATTTTTCTAATTAAAGAAAACTGTGTATACAGAACACACCCGAAGGACTGGAACACTGAATACTATTACTTAAATAAGTTATCTTAGTGGTATTTTTACAAAACTGGCACATAATCTTTCATTTAATACCAAGAATCAAAAAATATTTGGTATTTTGGACCTTGGCCACATTTTGCCATGGGCTCACCTGAGAAAGTCTCCTCAACTTGGAATAAGTGGACCTTCTGGGTCTGGAACTGAATCATAGTACAACTGTCAACTATCTAACAGCAAATGGCTGAATCAAAGGGCAACTCCCTGGGAAGTTGGACAACTGTTAAAGATATGGGTGGTACCGGCACTTTACAATGCATTCTGAAGCATGGCAGACTGTGGGAACATTTCTCCTGAGCCTCTGATACCTCCACAATACAGTCAGACCACAATGAAATCAAATCCCTGCTAACCAAGGATTATCTCCATCCCTGCCAGGAGTAGAAAAATATTCCATTAGAGGCACAGAGGCGCTTGGAGAAACAGGGAGGCAGATGGAGAGAGAATAAGAGATAATGAAGTGAGAGAAATGGATGAGAAAGCCAATATTAAGACTGGAGAATATACATGCAGGATTCTGAGGATATCGTTCAAAGAAATCTGTTTGATAGAGATGAGTTGGCAAATGATGGATGTATAATTACAACCCACCAGTCAGGCGGGTTGTGGGATGATTTACTGAAAGAAATGGTGATGCAGAGTGAGTCAGAAAATGAAGGAGACATTTCCTGGGTGTACATTATGGAGAAAATACAAAAGGAAGATGCAGAGACAATCCTGAAGAATAGTGGTGAGATGGAAAAGAAAATATATGCAGAGAAACTAAAAGAAGGCAAAAAAGGAGTATCAGAAAAGAAAACAGCAGAAGGAAATGAAAAACGGAAGTACTTGGTAAGGATTCAAAGTAATGAAAACAAAGAAATGGACAGCTATGAAGTGTGGGACAATTTAATAGCTTATTTAGGTGTAAAAGCACATGGAGTAAAAGCATGTATTCTTATTAACAGAAACTTTTTGTGACCCTATACTTCAGACCGTTTTATCAATGGAAAATTTTCTTGGAGAGTATGAAAAAAGAAAGACTGCAACCCATGCAATCTTTAGGTGATAAAAACATTTAATGGAAACAAAAAAGAAAATTCATGTACAGTTTCAAAACAGAGGTGGAAAGACAGACTTTGAAAGGAGATTTGAAAACTTTATGCATAGCAGTACTGGACATTGCAAAAGCTTCTGATAAAAGGAGTTTATGAACTGGTGATGGGATTGTAGCATTATGTTAAAAATAGAGAAAAAATTATACATATACCAAGTATGATACATGTGGAGTGGAATAGCGGTGTCATAAAATAATGGGGACAATAGATACCATGTATTTATTTATTTTTTTGTGGAAAAGGCCATTTGATAAATAACTGATAAAAGAAAATGTTTTATTTGTGGGGAAATGGGACATGTTGCAAAAAATGTGAATCGAAATGTTATAAATGTAACTAAATTGAACATTTATGGATGGATTGTAAAAATGAAAGTAAGGGTAAGGAAAAAGAAAGAAACAGAAAAAAATATACAAAGAAGAAATTTTAGTAGTAGTAGTAGAAGTAGTAGAAATAGAAAAAAATTAGATGAGAAAAAGAGAGAGGACATTGAGGGCTCTGAAATAAGTCATAAAGACAAACTGGGAGTTAGTAAAAGAAAAAAGGAATTCTATTGGCAAAAGTATAAAAGAGAAAAAACAAAACTTTAACGGGACAAGTACAAAAGAAAAAAAGAAAGGAAATTGATGGAAAACAATATATAAATATAGAGCTAATGTTTGGGGATTGGTATAATGGTTAAGGCATTTGACTTACTGACACAAGTTACAGTGCTTGATTCTCACCTTTGGGAGGGAAATTCACTAGGTTTAGAAGGGTCTATATTAAATCAGCGAACGCTGATTTATCGACCCCATGTAAGCAAACGCTTACAATCCCAAAAACTTAGAACAGTGATTTTTTTACCCAAGGAAAAAAAATTGCTGCTCCAAAAAAAAAAAAAACTTTAAAACATTACACAAAGTGGGGGGGGCTTTGCCCCCACATCACCCAACGTGAGGGAGGCTGTGCCCCTACCCCCTACTTAAATATACCAACTCCGAGATCGCACTACAGTGACAAAAATGGCAAAATAACGAAGGTGGCCAAGCGATTTCTTTCCCAGGGAAATAATTAGTTTATATGCCATTTTGGTATTTTGCTGTTTTGTGCTTTCAATTTCGATCAAGACGCATTTGAAAGAATTTGTCTTCGATCATATAACTGGGAACTGTTTAGAATGGCCCATTAAGGATACTAGCCTGGGAATTAGCTATAAACTTATGAAACCATGAATCTAAAGAAAAAGAAAAGGCAAATTTTAGAGTGCTTTCTCTAAATGCAAATATTATAAGGAATACATAGTAAGAAGAATATGGATTTTGGAGTGGTGTAACACAAGATATACATAAAACACAATATTTTTAACAAATGAAGGAAGATTATACAGAGACTATGAGGAGCAAAGATAAACTGGAATTTGGGAAATGAGAGATGCTCTGGAATAGCCATATTCTGTAAAAATATAAAGATATTAAAGGCAACTTTACCATAAATGGAAAGATTAACCATTGCAGATTTAAAATGAAAAGAACAGGCACATAGAATTATAATATTATATACTTATACTAACTGTAAAGAAAGAAAAAACTTATTTCATCAGATTTTAGATGATGTAGTGATAAATATGAACATTACAAGAGCAGACTAATTGTGATTTAAGAGGCAAGCATAAAAAAGGAAATGATATTAGAAAAATGTCTTGCGTTATAAGATGTGGTTAAGTTAAAACACTGGGACAAAAATTCACGGACTTATAAAAGGTGTATGTATAGAACTGAAATAGATTATTTTATAGTACCAGAAGGTTTAGTTATAGGAGAAGGGGCGGTAGTTGAAACAGGAATTTCTGATCATCCTGAAATATTGCTAGAGATAAAGGAAATAAGGAATGTATACAAATAGGCAAAGAAATAAAAAGGATAAAAGAAAGCATGGAAAGAAGGAGGAAACAGATTAGTAAAACGGTTATAGAGCGATATTACTATATAAAAATTTGTCTGAATGGTAAATAACATTTAAGGAAAAATATAAAAAATGTTTTGTTTTTACAGTAGCAATATGTCAGAAAAGTAGAGAAAGAAAAATATCAAAGAACATAATGCAGTGAAAGATTTAGAATATAATTATAGGAAGTACATTGACAAAGAAAAAAGAATTATATGAAAGAAATCAAGAAAAAATACAATAATTATTTAAGCAAATATATTTTTACAAGGGAAAAGAGAAGTATTGAGTTACTTAAGCAGATTAGTAAAGGAAGATGGCAGTATAATGAAAGAAATGAAAATTTAAAAGAAGAAATAGAAAAAACACAGGAAACAATTATGAATAGTATAGCACAATATGTACAAGAAATGTTTAAAGAAAAAAGAAGGTAGTGAAAAAACATGGAAAGTAAAAAAAAGTTAACAGAAAATGAGAATAAAGAGTTGGAAAAGGAGATTTCTTCATATGAGCTAGATAAAGTATTAGGACAATTAGATATAGATTCGGATGTAGGATCAGATGGAATTCGGTAAAAAATTTGATTGGCATAAAAATATATATTTTAAAGATTTTGAATGAATGGTTAAATTAAGTTTTTATGTATAAAGAATTGTATAATGGAATACTTAAATTCATATGAAGGAAGTAAAATAGAAGAGAATTATAAAATTGGGGACCCAGAGTATTTAATCAAAAACAAACAGTCCAAAAAAGCTGAAAAATCAAAACACAACTGGAAACACTAGTGTAGATATCCACACTTTACTGATGACTCTGGTACCTTGGCTTACACAAGCCTTCCAAGGAATAAATTCACCATCTGAGATACCATATTATATTAGACTCTCAATTATCCAATTAACATATTCTACAATTAAGAACATTCAACTCACTTGTAGAATTAAACAAAAGACATGTCTTCTCAATTTATCTATCAGTTAATACAAAATTCCTTTTACAAAAATATCTTAGAAAAACAAAAATCTAATACAGTACAAAACCTTTAATAGAAAAATGCAAGTATTTTATGAAACCAATTTCTCTACTCAAAACATGCAAACACAATTCATAGAAAATCAGTGTAAAAACATAAACTGACACTATTATACAACCGAAAGCACAGTCATCTGAGACACAATCACACGTTCAGATCCAATTCCATATTCAAACCATTAGGCCACAGGGTATTAAAATTTATATATCTGGTCTCCATTCTTAGCAAGGCCCTCATCAAATCAAAACCCTGTTTCTCAAACCCTTTCACTAATACATTAAAAACTAAACTATCCATGAACCCCCTGTGTTCTTTGTGAAAATGTAGGGCTACTGGGCTCTCCATTCTAGCATTCCTAATGTCCCCCATATGTTCCATTATTCTTCTTTTAACTGGTCTTTTGGTCTGGCCAATATACCACAAAGATGGTTCACAATCACATCCCAAGATATATACAACACCAGAAGTATTACAACTGAAATGGCCACGGGACCTATGAATTCGACCATTAATTCTTTCTCCATTTAGAATTTTTATCCTGCTGCATACCTTACATTTACAGCAAGGAAAAGTACCCTTGCATGATCCCGTAATCTCAAATGATTTGCTATTCAAAATCTCTCTTAAATTACAAAATCTGCTGAAGGGGAAAGTAACCTTATCAAGAAAAAGATGTCCCACTTCACTATCCTGCTTAACCATGGGCCAAAAATGAGTAACCAACTCTTGGATAACTGAAGAGAAGTCAGAATATTTATTAACAAAAAATATGTCTTCCACTACTTCCCTCAGCTTCCAGGTCCCTACTCTCATCCCAGTTTTCCTCCCAGATGTAAGTGGATCTGGCATCTGCATACTGCCAGTGGCTTTCTTTTCAGACTCATCCAAAACTGTCAAGGAATACGCTCTTTTCAATAACTTTACTCTTACTATAACAAATTCCCTTTTTATCTGCAATTTATCAAACATATTATTGCTAATACGTTTGAATTCCCCATAGGGAAGTGACTTCAACAGATGAGTGGGATGCATACTGTTTGCACTTAGAAAATTATTCACTGCAGTTGCTTTAGTAAAGGGTTTATAAGAAACCCTATTATCATCCACAAAATATTCCACATCCAGAAACTGCATGAGTCTTCTATGTGTTCTATACGTAAACTCCAGACTAAATTCATTGTGATGCAACTCATCTACAAACTTACAAAATTCATGTTCCTCACCTTGACAAATGAATGCCAACTCCTCAATGTTTAAAACCACCACATGGTGCTTGAAAAAAATCACTGCAATAAAAATATCTATTTTCAAAAAAACCCATAAAGATGATCACATATGAGGGTGTGAACGCTGCCCCCACAGCCGTACCTGACTTTAGCAAATATTATTGATTTTCAAACAAAAAAATTGTGAGTCAACGCAAATTCTAACAACTGCAGGACAAAGAAAGTTTTTGGGCCTGCCCCCATTATTTTCGCACATGCCTCAATTCCCCACTTAATACTAATGTAAGTATAAATGATTTAACATCGATGCATGCCAAATAATAATCTTCTTGCCATGGCATGCCAGCCACTATGTCTGAAAAATCTTTACTATTATTAATATGTGAAGGAACCTTCAGCATGTAACTCTTCAAATGTGCATACAAGAAAATCCCAAGGTTTTGCAAACATGCACCCACCCCAGTCACAATAGGTCTACCAGGTGGGTTCACTAAATCCTTATGTGCCTTTGGGATTACAAAAAACTTGGCAAGCTTTGGATGTTTCACAAATAATTTCTTCACATCCTGGGGGGTAAAAAACCCTAATCTTACACCTCGCTCCAACAAATCCAAAAGATCACCATTAAAACTATCTAAAGGACAAGCAGGTAGTTTTTCATACATGTTTTCATCCAACAAAACCTGGGCCATTTGGATGTATTTTTCTTTTGTCATAATGACCCACTTGCCTCCCTTTTTTTACGTAAATATTGCACTGCCTCCCATTCCTTTTTATTTAAATTATACTTTCTTCTCCATTTGCAGAAATTCTGGTATTCAATCTGTATTTTTTTGCACAACATTTTCTCAAACAAATTAATGGCTGCATAAGTTTTAGGGGGACAGAAAGAACTAAAGTGAGGAACACTGGGAATGACAAGTTTGCCATACCCAGTAGAAAATCCCCCTCCCAAATAATCAGATGGCTGTGCTTCATTAACCTCATTCAGACCAATTTCATCTGCGAAAAATTCACAAAATTCATTCTCATAGATGGATAAATTTGTTAATGAGTCTGAATCACAACTGACACCTTCATCTCTCTGTTGTGATTTGTTACCATAAAAGACTCAAGTTCAACTTTCTACAAAAATGACCCACTTCTGGTAAAATATCTCCCAGAGTGGGAAGAAAGGTGAGAATAAACTTCATGCCCTTTAGAAAAATATTGCGCATGCACATATCAATGTTTAAATCAGACAAATTAATGATGTTCAAATCATTCTTTTCATATTGCTGCACAGAAATAATTGATACAAAACTACTAAATGAATCAACATGATTACTCCCACAATTAATAACGACTTTGTCAGAACAAATTTTGTTGCCGACATACCTCTCAGTGCAACCATCCCTTCTGAAAAATACATTGTGATTTAAATTAATAGTCTCAAAGTCATTTTCTTTTATTCTGCCATCTCCAACCTCTTTTGTTTTTCTCCTGTGGGCTGGAATGTGACCCACTCTCGAGTAATATGTTGGCCCTGCTAAGCTCTGTTCTTCCTTACATCTTTAAAGGAAACATTTTTCTTCAAACCGGAGCTTGCTTCAGAAGATGAAAGAGATTAATCCTGTGATATGCGAGAGGTAGAACCCGGTTCTCTTAAGGAGGACCTTCCCCTATGCGGCTTTCATTGCTATTGGAAGATTAGGTTATTCTGATGGTCCTTGATGTCCCTCTCCAACTTACTTCGTTTTCATTCAATAACTTCCTCTTCCACCTTAATGACACGCTGAACCATCTCCTGCATTCGTGATGAAAACACTTCCCCTGACACCTTAAGCTCCACCTGCAACTGCAATATGGAGCTCCGTGTTTTGTCAAGGGTGCGATTGTTCTTTTTGATGAGTACTTTTAACCAACCAGCTGTGTATTGCAAAGCAATGCTTTTCCACTCTTCCATCAAGTCCACCACTTCTTCCAAAAATTCTGAAGCAGGCAATTTATCCACTCTTAACCCTCACGGTGTAACATCCAGGCTGATATATTTTTCCAACAGTCTGGTGTCATAAAATAACGACACCTCTTTAATCAAAAAAAATTCCAATTGCACAAATTTAGCTGCATGTTGATCTGTTTTACCACATGACCATGGATCCCTGGTAGCAAACCTTTTCTCCCTTTCAGTCCATAGCTCAGCTGCGTTGCCCAACGGAGCTATACCAGGAAGTCCAGCTACATTATCAAAACCAGAGGCTGCGGATACAGACAAAAAACAAACAGACCCAGAGTATTTAACAACAATGATTAAGTTCTTTATGAAAATAAAACAAAAGAGATCTGAAACTAAAATGGAAAGTATTATGGAAAATAGTATATTTAGTATACAGGGGAAGGATTGTCAAAAATTATTAATGATAGAAAAATTGTCTATATTATGAATAGAAAAGAAAAGAGAAAATCAAGACAGGAGACCTTAATAAGGCATTTGAAACAAATGGACATAACATCTTATGGGGACTAATGAAAGAATACAATATAAATGAGAAATTTAGGAAATTATGTATGTCAACTTATAGGAACAATAAAGGTAAAATAATTGTAAATGGCTGGTTAAGCCAAGAGGTCCATATGTAGAGTGGTGTAAAACAAGGATGCCCAATGAGTTATATACTGTCTGTATTAGTTATGAATGTGATAGCATGTGAAATTACAAAAGGAAGGGGGCTGGGTATATAACATCTGAAGGGTTAAGAATTCCATCCCTTTTAACATATGCAAATAACATTATAACCACTGCAAAAAAAAATCCAAAAATTATTAAAAAAAGTAATAATTTGCACAGTTTAGTATCTAGAGGTGATAGGGATGTCTTTAAATAGAGAGAAAAGTAAAAGTTTAGGAGAAGTAATAAAGACGGGACATATTTTTAAAAATGACATTCATTTCTACATTACATATAAAAATTGGGAATAAAGATGCAAATAGAATTCAATGGGGAAAAAAACAACAGAAGTAGTAAAACAAACCTGTTTTTCTAGAGAACATATAAGTTTTCATGTTGAAAAAAGGCTTATTCATAAATTCACTACAATGGGAAAACAACATACTTAGTGCATTTCTGATGCTAACAGTATTAGAAAAGCAATTATTGGAGATCATTTTTCATTTATATTAGGGTTCTAGATTATAGCCAGTTAAAAGAGAAGTTTTGTATATAAATAAAGAGGAAGGAGGTTTGGGGTTAATTAAAACCAGTGGTATATGCTGCTTCATTAAATTTGTAAAAAAGTGTTAAAGTGAATAAATCAAAAAGATGAGAGATTAGTAGTAAAACAGTATAAATGTAAGTATGATAAACTTAGGAGCATGGTAAAAAAAAGTAAAATGGAAAGACAGTGTATAAATGAAGAAATAAAATGTTACCAAGAAAAAAATATTTTTTGTGGAAAATAAAAACTGATGATATAGAAAACGAAAGAAAAATACGTTATAAGAACGTAATGATAAATCATTACTATGTAAAACCATGGTAAAACTCTAATAGACTAAAAAATAAAGTTATAAAAATAATAAGCAAATGGTAAAATAAGGAAGTAGAATGTCAAGATTTTGTTTTGTGGAGACTGGTGATAGATAAATTACCAGTAAAAGGAAATATGCCATAAAAAGAGAAGTGATAGAATATATTTACATTGTCAAGAAGAAGAAACGACTGAATATGCGTTTTGGAAATGTAAGAGTAAAAAGTTATGGGGTAAATTATGTAAAGATAGTATTTTTAAGATATAAAAAAATTGGATAAATAAATATGAATACGATTAAATATGGATATTATATGAATAAAAGTAAAGAATATGTTAAAAGAATCGATAAAAAGTTATGTCATATAGGTTATGTGGAATGAAAGAATAAATAAAATTACGTTGAACTGTAAATAGATTTTAGCAACAATATTAAGTAAAATCAAATGGTGATCATAGAGAAAAGGAGTTGAGAGTCTAATAGGGATGAAAATTTCATATGACAGCATGGAAAATTATGAATATGCATAAATATATTTGTATAACTATATATTTGCACACTTGTAAATATGTTGTAAATAAGAGGGTTTTTTTGTATGTAAACAAAGGACCCCTACTCTTTTTTGCTGAGTAGAAATGTTTTGTGACTGCACTTCCTGTTTCTGTTCTCGGAGAAAAGGTGGTCAGGAGAAGCAGGGGGAGTGGTGAAATATGAAATGTCTTGTGGTACTGCTGTTGTTGAAGAATGTTCAGAGGGTGTTACATCAAGAAGGTTGAGTATTATACAAACAATCAGTGTTTATCTGACTGTAAATCCTGTGAATTTGAGGAGGTTGTGGTTACAAAAGTTGCATCAGGAGGTTTATCTAACAATAAGTTTGCTGCCTTGAATAAAAATAAGGAGGGAGAGGGTTCAGAGGTTTTGTGGTCCGTTATAGTGAACAAGGTTTTGCATTGGAAAATGACACAGCTGGAGACAGAAGTGTGAAGTGAATGGACGTGATCATAGAAGAAAATAAGTCAGAAAACTATATGCAGAAATTGTAGTAGGGACAAAAGTTACTGTAAGCTTTTTATGGTCAGGATAAGTTGGAAGAACTCACTACTGACAGATATGCATGGGACAATTTAGTTTTACCTTTGTGGTTTGACAGAAAAGACATGGATCTTTGACTCTTTTACGGAAGGAACATTTTTGTGACTTATCACTTGAGACTGAAGATTTCATGAGTACATTTTTCACTGTGAAGAAAAGAAAAACTGCTATCCATGGAATGTTTTTGTTTTTTTCTAGTCAACGGACATATTTAAAAGAGAAAG
The DNA here is from genome assembly GCF_019279795.1 of Protopterus annectens. Classification (NCBI taxonomy): domain Eukaryota; kingdom Metazoa; phylum Chordata; order Ceratodontiformes; family Protopteridae; genus Protopterus; species Protopterus annectens. The sequence continues at coordinate 896,104,411 of NC_056739.1, forward strand.
AATGAAAAAAGTTATGTACTTACCATAATGTTCCATCTGTGTTGTCTATTTTCATTCTTCCTCAACAAATGGGGTTCAGATCCAATCCTGCTTTTTCCAGCTCGTGGAACACAAACTTTCAATCCCTTCCTGTATCCATAATGCAGTAGTCCTCTTAACATACCTCAGATCTTGTTTGCTGTCCTTTAAGCCTATATAACATTTAAAAACTAGAAAGAGATGGGATAACAGTACCTGGAGCTCAAATAAAGGACCAATAGTTCCTTCAGTATATTCTAATCCTTCCAGAAGTCCAACTGGTAGGGTTGGATGGAGGGGAGTTGAGAAAGAGTAAAAATGGACAACACAGATGGAACATTATGGTAAATACATAACTTTAACTTCTTTTTCTGATATTGTCATTTTCATTAATTCCTCAACAAATAAGGCAGAGTCCTCAGCTACCTAAATCTCGGGAGGACTCTAGGGAAGGATATTCATGAGCACCACTAGCCAAAGGCCACTCTTCCCCTAGAAACCAGATCCAATTTTTAATGAACAATAAAGATGCGAGGAATAGTGCAACTTGCAGCTGCACAAATACCATCCAAGGAAGATCTGGATAAAAATACAGAGGAAAATACAGAAGTTGCCAAAGACCTGGTGGAATGAGTTTTTAGAGGTTTTAGCAAAGACAAATTAAATGTTATGTTCTTACCATGACTAGGCAACTGTGTTGACCATTTTCATTCCTCCTCAACATATGGGTTCAGCTCTGATCCTTGGAATCTGACTTGAACACTTATTCCAGACTTATGATCCGGCTCTTGAGCTCCTCCCTCTACCCATAATGCACTATTGCATCCCCAATTCCTCAGATTGAGTTTGCTGCCCTATCCCTATAGTAAAACAAAGACAGGAATAGTTTAATAGAAAGACAGTGCTCAAACCTGGAACAGTAGGTTCCAATACAGTCCAACAGGTCTCTTCAGGAACTTGGATGGGGAATGGATGGAAGAGAAGTTGAGGAAGAATGAAAATGGACAACACAGATGCCTAGTTATGGTAAGAACATAACTTAAATCTGATATTGTCCTTTTCATTCTTCCTCAATGTATGGGATAGAGTCCCCAGCAACGCTGATCTTGGGTGGCCCTCATGAAAGGATATTCCAGAGTACCACCAAAAACCAAAGGTGGTTCTGTTCCTAGAAATAACATCCAATTTGTAATGAGTAACAAAAGTATGTGCACTGGACCATGTAGATGTAGGACAAATGTCATCAATAGATGTTAATGACCAGAAAGCAGATGCTGTGGCCATGGATCTGGTTGAATGAGCCTTGGAAATTTTAGATAATGTCCTGTCTTTCTGAGAATAAATCCAGGAAATAGAATATGTTACCCATTTTGCTAGAGTAATTTTGGATATTGGATAACCTAGTCATTTTGGAGAAAAAGAGCTGGTCTGATTTTTCAAACTGTCTTGTCCTGTGAAGGTAGAAACATAATTATTTATTTATTTATTATTTTATTTATTTTACATTTGTTGACCGGGCTAGTCTAGCTGGATATATTTCCATTTTCAGTAGAGGCCCGGGGAGAAAAGCTCCACATAGAACATAACAATGAGACATATTATTAATAAACACATAGAATAAAAGTAAGACAACATTAGTAATAAAACAAATAAAAATTGGTAATAATAAAACTTGGTGATAAAATTAACAAAAATTAAGGCACGCCATCATTAAAGTCCTGACTAGAGATAGGACAGTTTCAAGGCTTCTTACTAATTACAAACAGGCTATGCCATATGGCTCCTACTACAATAAGAAAAAAAATGCAAGTGGGAGGAGGAGGAGGAAAAATGTAATGTAAGAAGAGAGGGAAGAGACAGAAGTCAAGAAATAAGAGAAAAAAGAAAGACAAACAAGAGGATATGGGAGAGGTTAGAGAAATAGGTCAGAGCATAGAGTGACTTCAAGGGAAAGGAAAGGTATATGCTAGGTATTAAGCACAAGGTAAGGTTAAAGGTCAGGAGAGGGGGGGAGAGAAGTTAGTCAGGTGTACTACATGAGCAAAGCCAGTGATTTTGGAAGTACAGTTTGATTTGTTGTTTGAAGAGGGGTAGGGATGTGATTAGAGTTATATCCCTAGGTAGTAAATTCCATACTCGGCCTGCGGTATTAGTGAATAGAGAGTCACCAGCTAAGTTGTGAGCTTTTATGGGTTTGGTCAAGAGTTTAGAAGAGGAGCGAAGGGAGGTAAGATTGTTATAAGGGGGTAAAAGCTGTGATAGAATAGGGGTGTTATCAGGCTGGTACAACATTTTGTGGGCAATAGTGAGTTGTGTGAGTGTAAGATAGTTTTGTAGTTCTAGCCAGCCTAGATGTTTCAAATTAAGGCAGTGATGGGTTCTGAAGGGGTTGCCAGTGGCGAAGCGGGCAATGTTATTGTAGCAAGTTGCTAGTTTGTTTAGGTTAGATTTCTTGAGGTTAGTGAAGATAGGAGAGGCATAAAAGAGAGTGGATCTAAGATGGGAGTGGGCAATAGTAGCTCTAGCAGATGGGGTGAGAAATGGTTTGATCCGGTATAAGGATCCAATCTTTCTGTTTACAGGTTTGATGGTGTTGTTGATGTGTTGATCAAAAGAGAGATTGTTATCAATGGTTATTCCTAGCAGTTTAGTTGTAGAGTCTGGAGAGATGACAGTATTGTTGTTAGACAGGATGGTGTAATGTAGTGGGGAGGTACGAGTGGTGGGGGTGAAGAGGAGAAGTTTAGTTTTTTTAGCATTAAGGAGGAGGTATCGTCTAGTAAACCATGTTTCTACTGTGTTGAAGATATTTTGGGTTAGTGTGATTAGGTCAGAAGAGGAGGTTGCTGAACAAATAATTGTGGAGTCGTCAGCGTATTGAATGCAGGTGGCTTGAGGAATAACAGAGTGGAGATCATTAATAAAGAGGGAGAAGAGAAGTGGGCCAAGAATAGAGCCCTGAGGGACTCCAATAGAAATGGGCAATAAGGAGGAGATGTGGTTGTCCCAAAGAACGGCTTGTTGTCTGTTGCTGAGATATGAACTAAACCATTTTATGGTAAGTTTATCAAATTAGAGGGATTCCAGAATATTAATTAAAGAAGAGTGGTTAACCATGTCAAAAGCTTTTGAAAGGTCAATGAATAGTGCGGAAGAGAAACCTTTTCAGCCAGCTAAATCTTTTCTGAAATTTTTATTATGGAAAACATTTTTTTTAGGAGCCATCACATCTACAAAGAGAATATCTGAATTTGAGTCTCTCTCTTCAAAATTAGACGATTATCTATGCAGCATGTATTCACATTTTATTAGAAATTTTTGGAAAGAAAATTGGTAAATGGATGGATTGGTTGTTATTCTCAGAGACCACTTTAAGGCAAAAGAAAGGATTTGTCCATAAGGAAACCCTATCTTTATGAAAAATCAAGGATAGGAAATTTTGAAGAGAGAGACTCAAATTCAGATATTCTCTTTGTAGATGTGATGGCTACTAAAAAAAATGTTTTCCAGAATAGAAATTTCAGAAAAGATTTAGCTGATGGCTGAAAGGGTTTCTGCACTAGGCTTCGCAGTACAGCTGTCAGATTATGGTGGTGAAAGATCTTTTATTGGAGGATTTAAATGAAAAATTCCTTTTATGAAAACTTTACATAATTTGAACAAAGCAAGAGAAATATGTCAGTTCCCCATGTGAAAATTAGAAATCACTGCCAGTTGAAGTTAATTGAAGAGAAACTATCTCCCTTTGTAAAAAAGTGCCGTGAAGAATTGGAGAATCGTAGAGACTGGGGCAGAAAAAGGATCAATGTTCAAAGCCCAAAAGGAGAATCTTTTCCATTTGCTTTTGTATATTTTTTTGGTAGATTCTTTTCAAGAAGCCAAAATATCACAAGCAGGGTAAGAAAGCCTGGACTATCTATTACGGAAGTGGAGAAACCACATGGTCAAGTCTTAGGGCTTGAATGTTGGGATATTAGATCCCTGATGGGTGTGATAGGAAATCCAGAGCTGGCTCCATTATCCACAGGGGATAACAAAGATGAGACCATAGAAAGGGGAACCATGCTTGCCGGGGCCAGAAGGGGGTAATGAGGATTACTCAGCTCGTCGGCCTGCTTGATTTCTTTAATAAATTTTGGAATCAGGGGAAGAGGAGGGTAAGCATAAAAGAGACCAAATGGGCCAGCTGTGAACTACAGCATCTCTCAGTAACTCCCCTGAGGGGGGATCAGAGTGAAGTAACTGCTGCCCTTTTTGTTGATAGGAGCAGCAAATAGGTCACAGGAAGGTTGGCCCCCAACACCAAAAAATCATCTCCACCACAGACTGCATGAGAGACCACTTGTGGGATCAAAATGGATCTGCTTAGTTTGTCCCCTAGCACATTTTGTTTTCCCCAGAATGTGTGTCGCAATTGGAAAGAGATCTGAAGAGATCACCCATTCCCATATTCTCATGGCCTCTCTGCAAAGTGAGTAAGATCGAGTTCTTCCTTGTTTTTTGATATACCAGACTACAGACATGTTCATAGGTAGGTAGGTACTAGGCTATCTGCCCAATGGCATTTATAAGTCTAGCCGGAATGTGTTGGCTTTCGCCGCCCCCTTAGATTAGTTCCCTGTGCTTCTGTCCAGCACAGCCATCGAAGTGATCCCTGGGGTAAACTTTCTGTTTCCGATCCACTCATCAAGGTTTCTCTTGAAGAGGGTTATCAAGGAGCTCTGCCTAAAGTAGATTGGAATCTTGTTCCAGAGCATGGGAAGTCTCTGGGACAGGAATCTATCCCTCTAGCATGTCCTATTTATTGTTGTGATGAGGTTTAGATCCCTGAAGCGTGTGGCTTGAGGGGATATGGTTTTCTTTAGGTGGAGCATGTCCATCAATTCTGGGTTGGACATGGCCTTGTATGTCAGGCAGAGATCACCTCTGAGTAGGTGGCATGCAACCGAGTACTGCTGGAGTCTCTTCAGTCGAGCTGCATAGGGCATCTGTTGAGGCCAATGATCCTCTTGGTAAGGAACTTCTGTGGTCTTTCCAGTTGTTGCAGGTGTCTTGTAAGGTACATCCCAAATAGGGCACTGTACTCTATGATGGGTCTGATGAGTGATGAGTAGAGGGGCCTAATGACCTCTTTCAATCTGGATGCAAATCCTTTTGTGATTAGGTGGGCCACATAGAAGGATTTTCTAACCACTTTGGCAATGTGATTATCAAAAGAGAGGTTACTATCTACTTGGGTCCCAGATCCCTTATTACTTCTTCCATATTTAGAGGGCTACAAGCTATGTGGTAGTTTGTGGGTACTTAGTTTTTTCCAAAGGGGATGACTATGCACTTTTTGGCATTTAGCTTGAGGCCATGGTTTTGACACCAGGTATCTGTCTCAGTGAGTCCCTTTTGGAGGATGTCTGTGTCAGCCGGAGAGTCAATTATAACCCCTAGTTTGCAGTCGTCTGCGAACTTGGTCAGCCATAACCCTCCTGTGCTTGCCTGTACCACTTGAGAAGTATATGCCGAACAGGAGAGGTCCTAGGACTGAGCCCTGGGGAACGCCACTTGTAACCGGTTTAGAGTCAGACCTAGCTCCCGCAACTCTTATCATGTGGGTTCTGTCCGTGAGCCAGTTGGCAACCAATCTCGTGACATAGGGGTTTATGTTCAGGCTGGTGAGCTTGTCTATAATACCTGAGTGGGGAATGGTGTCAAAGGCCTTTGCGAGGTCTAGGTAGGCTGTGTGGACCACATTTCCTTCGTCTATAGCCTTGGTAACTGTCTCAAAGAAGTCCACCAATTTTAGGAGGCACGATCGCTCCTTAAAGTCGAACTGGGTAAGGTCCAGTGTTTGGAGGTTTCCAATGTCTCTGTTAATGAGATCCATGATGATGCGTTCCATAGCTTTGCAGACCAAGCTAGTTAGGCTTATAGGGCGATAGTTCCCGGGGTCCGTTGTGGCTCCACCTTTGTGGAGCAGAATAACTGTTGCTGTGCGCCACTCTGTGGGCAAGTAGTCTGTGGAGAGGCTGAGTTTAAACAGTGTGTTTAGGTGAGGGGTTAGTTCATCTTTGAGCTCATGTAGGACGCAGCCTGGGACACCATCCGGTCCCATTGATGCTGTGTTTTTGGCTTTGGAGAGGACTGTTTTAACCCGAGTGTCTGTGATTTCAGGGGCACTACATTCTTCTGGTATAGTTATGGGCCCTTTTGTGGGTGAGAAGGTGGTGAAGCTTGCAATGAACCTGTCTGCCAGGATGTTGGCTATATTGGTCGATTAAGTATATTTTGTGCCATTCTGCACTAACTCCGAGCAGATCTGAGAATTGCCACTTAGATTCTTGACATAGCTAAAGAATGCCTTGTGGTTATCTTTGGAGTCCATGGCAATTTTTCTTTTGAAGCTAGCCTTGGATGATTTTATGAGGGAATGCAGTTTCTTGCTGATACTGATCAGGGATGCCCTCCCTTCTTGGGATTTTACTCTTTTCTGTACTAGTTTCCTCCTTCTATTGTATAGCTGGTTTATGGCAGGGGGTCCACCAGACTGGTTTCCTTTTCTTGGAGGAGTGAGTCTTGGTTTTGTTTGGGATAGCATGATCCATGTATTCTTGTAGGTGCCCGCAGAATGCATTAGTAAAGGATTTTGCAGCTTGGACAGCATTATCCTTTAGCATGGGGGCTTTGAAACTTCCCACCTCGGTCTTAAGTAACATGAAGTTTGCTTTTGAAAAGTTTTTCACAGTGGTTTCTTTGACTGGGAGTGGTGGCGGAATGTAGATATCCAGAGTGATTTGTTTATGGTCAGAGCTAACCATCGAGGGGTTGACCTCCAGTGTGGAACACTGGTCGCCCATGTTGGTGATGACCAGGGCCAACACGTTGTCACTTCTGGTGGGGGTGTTGACCAGTTGATCCAGGGTGTTTGAGTTTATAAATTCTAGGAAATGTTGGGCAAGGTAGTTCGTACTTGAGTAGTTCTCCCAGTTAATGTTTGAGTAATTGAAATCACCCAATATCAGGGTGTTTGGTAGGAACTTTATGTTTCCCAGGGTTTCCAGGAATGCGGAGTGGGGGTCCTGGGACATGGCGAGTGATCTGTAGAAAGCTATAATTTGAATAGCAGTTTTACCCATTGTTAGTTGCACGTGGATGATCTCTGAAGCATCGTGCTGTGCCTCTAACCTGGTGGTGTGGGTATCCTTGATGAATATCGATACTCCCCCGCCTTTTGTATTTCGGTCCGGTTTTGTGGCCGAAATGTATGGCATGAGTTGTAGCCTGGTAGTGCTGGGGTGCTCTCTGGAGCCTTAAACCAGGTTTCTGTTACTGCATATATATCGATTTTCTCTATACTGAGGAGTGCCTCGAGTGCGTGCATTTTGAGGTTTAGACTTCTGGCATTGAGCAGCATTACTCTCAGTTTTTTGTTACTTGTGCTATTTATGGCGGTGGGTTTGTCTTTTGAGCCTTGCCTAAAAAAGGCACTATGGGGGTGACAAGAGCCTTGGCTAGTATTCGAAAGCCTAAGGGTGACACATCTCTAGCAAAGCAGCGTGGCTTGTCGAGCATGTCATCCCAGGCTGACAGACACTGGATCCCTTTTGAATGACACCAGAAGCTTAGCCAATTGTTGAAATTGATAATTTTTTTTGTATACTGTAGTATCATTCTTGGTGAGGGCAGGATGCTACTCAGGGTCAGGGTCATACCGGCCTGGGCTACGTGATCAGAGAGCTCCTCCATGTCTCTTTTCATGTAGTCCAGGGAGGTACGGCTCAGGTCATTCACACCAACATGGACAATGACAGAGTCATATTTGTACTTGTTCTGGAGTGACCTGAGTGCTTGTGTTGTGTGTCGGATGCTGGCATCTGACAGGCAGCTAACAGTAACCTTCTCCTTGTTCAGCCTAGTGAGTGGGACGTCAGTGTGCCTGACTATAGAGTCACCTATTACTAGTGTGTTTGGTATGTTATTTTGACTTAAGGGCTGTGATTGTGTGACACATTGGCTTTGTGAAGTATGTGTTTCATGGTTTGTGTTGGGGGGGTGGAGGTTGCTTGGCTGTCTGCACTGGAGGTCTCTGTTGCTTTTGCAGATTTTTATTTAGAGCTACCGAGTATGTTTTTGTGTATTTATGTTATTAGTCTGAATTGCAATAGTCCCCAATGGAAGAGAATCCTGAAATGCCTGCAACACTAATAAAACTGCTCTCATCTCTAGGACATTGACATGCAACTTGGTCACTTAGGGGACCACGTGCCTTGGACAGTTCTTCCCAAGAAATGCCCCCCACCCCGAATGAGAACTGTCCATGGTCCCTGTGGCCAAAGGGGCTGGCAAAACAAAGTGCCTGTCTAGATGTAGATCATCCAGTTGTATCCATCATTTGATGTGTTGTTTGCAAATTGGTGCATGTCTGATTGGAAAAGATAGGGGTTGGTATAGAATGGACCACTGTGCAGCTAAAGTCCACTTTAGAACCTGCATGAAAAAGAATGCCAAAGGAAGTAGTACAATGACTGCTGCCATGGAACCTAATGCCTGTAGTACTGATCTTACAGAAGGAGTTGAATGAGCAAGAAGAAAATGGACCTGACTCCTTATAGTGGAGATATGGTGAGGGGATAAAGAGGCTATCTATTCTGTCATGTCTAAAATAATTCCAATGAACTCCAGTCTCTGGACTGAGATTAGGTTTGATTTGCAAATCTGGAGCAAACAGTCCCTGGCATGTAGAAGGAGATGCTTGGAGGGGGTGATAAGGAGCCAATCATATAGCTTTGAAAACACCTGGAATCCCTTTAGTCTTAAATGAGCTGCGGCTACTGCCATGCATTTGGTAACCACCCTGGGAGCCATGGTGAGTCCAAAGGTTAGGGCTCTGAACTGGTAATGACTGGCTGCCAGACAGAAGCAAAGATGTCTTCTGGATTGCCTGTATTTTGATGTGCTAGTACGCATCCTGAAGATCTTCAGAGCACATCCAAATGTCCTTGTGTACAAATGGCGGAATGGACTGGACCGTGATCATTTGAAACTTTGCTTTCTTTACATAGTGATTTAAGTTGCTTAGATCCAAAATAAGTCTGTGGTCCCTTGTTTTCTTTGGCATTAAAAAGAAGCATGAGTAAGTTACAGATCCTATGTGGTCTGCTGGGACCCTTTGGATATCTTTTTTGTCTAGCAGCTTTTGGATTTCTTGTGTTGCTGCCTTGCTGCCTTCCTCTGACTGGGTGGAATGTTGGAAAGTTTCTTCCTTTTGCAAGAAGGAAGAAGGGAAAAATGGCATGTAAGAACCCCTGGATGTTATGCTTAGCACACATGTATCTTGTGTTATACTTGCCCAGGAATCTGAGTGCAAAGACAATCAACCTCTGACTGCCTCCAGAGTTGGGTAGTCAGGAGCACTGAAAGGGCTCATCTGAAAAATAATCTTGAAAGCCCTGATTCTGTGGACCTCCTTTGCCTCTAGGGCGAAGTCTACCACTGAAATTTCTTCCTCTGCCTCTGGAGGAATTGTCCCTGTGTGGTTCTCGGAAAGGTCCCTGAGATTTCTGGAATCACATCATCATATTGCTTCCTCTCTGATTCCTAGAAAATGTTTGCTAAGGCATAGAAAATTTGACTCCTACAGCAGACGGTCTTTCCATCTTGCTCACTGTGGGTAAGTATCTCTTTTACAGATAACCCAAACAAGGAAGTACCATCAAATGAGGTATTAATAAAGGATGACTTAAAAGGTTCCTGAAAGTCACAAAGCTGCATCCAGGCATGTCTTCTTATGGCAATACCTGAACCGGCTGCTTGAGAGGGGTCAATCTCATCAAAGCATTGAATATTGACAAGAGAGTGGCCAGTTGAGAAGATGTCCTTTTGCAATCTTCATCAGACATGGACTAGTATCTGAAAGCTCCTTGGTCAAATCTCTCTGAAGGCAAGTGAAATGTGCCAAGTAATTTAGTGACCTCACGGCAAAATCTGCCGAGACAAAAACTTGCTTCCCAAACCAGTCCAGAACTCTAGACTCCCTGTTAGGTGGGTGGACAGTAGAGCTCTGTTCAGCTTGCTCTTTCTTGGTGGCTGCCACCACCACCATAGCATCAACCAGGACCCCATTGCTCCATTACCCAAAAAATTGTCGGGTCTTTTGGGAATGGGTTCGATGTTATCCAGTTTCTTCCAAGTCCAACAGGCAACTAAATCAATAAGTTCATCTGCCAGTGGGGTAACCCAAGACATGGACGGGCCAGAAACAAAAGCCTACAAGAACAATGATTCATCTAGTAAAGGATTCTGGGAAGACCAGCCACTTTTCTGCTTCAGTTTCTTCAAAGGAGATGTCAACTGGTGGTGATCTGGGGATCCCACTCCTTCATCAAAATTAGTGTCCTCCATGAGAGACTTCAAAGGGGTGTCAATGTGTAGGCCTTTTACACTTCCTCTTCCAATGTACCTCCTTCTGTGGGATGTTCAGGCAAGGTGTCGGAAGAGAGGCGAAGTTCCTCAAATGGAACTGGCTGGACACTTACTGGTTCTGGCTGTCCCTGTGGAATAGGCCTGAATGGCTCAGAGCTAGGAACCAATGGAGGAAAGGACACAGGATCCAAGAGAAGGCAGTCCTCTGTGGAGAGAAAAATCCCTTTCACCACTATGAAAGTCACTGGACTCAGAGAGACCCCAATCTGCCTCCTCAGAGCAGAAATTCCCAATGAAGGCAGATCTAGATCTAGAACCGGATCCAAACTGACCAGGTCCAAGGCTCCAATAGGAATGGACAGATCCAACAAAATTAGAGCCATGCCCACCCCCTTGGACCCGATGCTGACACTTCGGCTCCAAGACCCATTCTGATCCGATGGTATCGGAGCAGAACTAATCAAGGATATAGTCAGAGTGGAGAAAGAAACCTTCCTCAGATCCAACACCATACCTCTTGAGGATCCCAGATCCTGGGGCTCCAAAACCACAGAATGGATCAGAGGAGGAGAGAAAATAGCTTTAGAAATTGTTGGCACACTGTCAGATCTGGTAGGGTACAGAGGTGGTAAATCTCCCATCTGGATCTGAGCTCTGTGAAACACATCATCCTTTCCACGCCTGCTTCTGATAAGCTCCTGGAGGACCTAGAGGAAGAACTGGAAATGGACCGTGAGTGCTACTTTGAGTGGTTTGTAGCAACATCGAAGGCGGGATAGGTGATATTTGTTTTATTGTGTATTCAAGAGTAGTACTCATATAAAAAGATCCCTGCTTAGGATCCAAGGATTTAGGATCCAAGGGAGTACTTGTTGGACTAATTGTAATCACAGTGGTAAAAGCCTAAGAATCCAAAGTCTTCGGATCAGATTGACGAATCTTAGGATCTGACAGAGTTGGATCCAATGATTTCTTCAGCTCTGTAGGAGGCTGAGAGGAAGACCTGGGGGACCTTCCAATGCTCCAAAGGAGCAGGCTTGCTGTGCTTGGAGAGGGTTTGAGCCTCTGAAGCAAAACTGGAAGGAAGAAGACCTCTTAAAATCAGTTTATTGCATCGATTTGCTAAAGCCCTAGGTTTGAAGGTGTAGCATATTTTCCATGCTGTACCTAAATAATCAACCCCTAGACAACACATGCACTCCTTGTGGGCATCCAAATTCAGAATTTTATGCCCACAAGGCGTGCACTTTTTTAATCCTGTGGGTTTTTCTGATGTAGCTGTTAAGAACCAGAGAGAATCTTAAAACAAAGAGTTTACACTCACTCTCACAAAGAGAAATTAAAAACAGATTTCTTTTTTTTTCTTTTTTTAAATAGAAATAGAAAAAAAGCTGCTATGAACTATGGTAAAAAGAAATACCTAAAAATATGGTTACTAGAATTACTATAAATGGTAAAGAAGTACTAGCTAATAAGGTATTAAACAGCAGAAATGTAAAGAAATGTCTTAAAGCCAGTGAGAGAAACTTAGAGGGAGGATAGATTAATATATGAGAGAGAAAGGAAAAGCATGAGTAAAAGCTTGTAACTCATGAAATCACTATTGGTTCAAAAGCTCGGAAACCTGTGTCTGTTTGCAATGGTGGCAAATGAGATCCGAGGCTTTGGGGATGCAATAGTGCATTACTGGTAGAGGGAGGAGCTCGACAACTGGATCCTAAGTGTGCAATAAGCAGCAGAGTCGGATCCGAGGATCGGATCTGAACCCATATGTTGAGGAAGAATGAAAAGGACAACATCAGATTCCAATTTTTGTAAACAAAAGAAATACAAATCAGTTAACCATTTGGCTAAAGTCACTTTAGAAACTGGTTTTAATTTTGAATCCAAAAAGCAGACAAATAATTGATCTGAGTTCCTGAAAATTTTTGTCCTATGTAGATAAATTAACTGTCTATGAACATCCAACAGGTGCAACATATACTCTTTATTTGAAAAAGTTGTAAAGAAGACTGGAAGGTAGTTTGATTGACACTGGATTATAACACCACCTCAGGAAGGAAAATGGGTTGGTTTGTATCATGTGTACCCTATCCTTATGAAAATTCAAATAAGGAGGCTTGGAAGATAGTGTTTGAAGTACTGAGACTTCTAGCAGATATAATGGCCACATAAAAACAGCCTTCTAGGTTAAAAATAAGAAGTTATGTATATACTATAACGTTCCATGTTTGTAGTCCATCTCACCTACATTCTTGCTGGATGGGTTCGGCTCCGACTCGACCGATACTAAAGCTCGAGAGCTTTTACTGGCTCGAGGATATCCCCTATCCCATGGTGCACCACGGCAATCCTCCAGATCTTGTTTGCAAGAAAGTAACTAAATACATAATAGTGATTATACTATCAATAACTATGTACATATAACAAAAGCATTTTTACTATCCATGGCATGTGGACAGACAACGATAACAAGGTCAGACAACATAATGGATAGTCCACCAGTTCCTCCAGGATACCAGAAGGGGAAAGGAGGGTGGGACACAAGAATGTTGGTGAGATGGACTACAAAAATGAAACGTTATGGTAAGTATGTAACTTCTTAATGTTATGTAGTCCTACCTCACCGTAATTCTTGCTGGATGGGACAGCGTCCCTAGCACCTTTACCCTGGGTGGCTCAAGCAAACAGACTCTCTAGCACAGTGGACCCAAAAGATGACCTGTCCCGGGAGGCCAAATCTAATTTATGAGTGACAAAGGTATGAGGTCTTGCCCATGTAACTGCTGCACAAATGGTATCAATTGGAAGTCTGGATTTGAAGGGGTATGAGGCTGATACTGCTCTAGCTGAATGGCCTCTTACCTTAGCAGGCAATTGTTTCTCAACACTTTTGTAAGAAAATGAAATGCAGTCTGAAAGCCATTTAGACAGAGTTACTTTGGAAACGGGCAAGCCTTTGTTTTTGTCTGAGAAGGAAACAAACAATTGATCCGATTTCCTGAAATCTTTAGTCCTGTGCAAGTAAAATCTGAGAATTCTATGGACATCTAGTTGATGCAGTCTGTATTCTATTTTATTACTGTAATTGGGGAAGAATACTAGTAATTCAATAGTTGTGTTTAGATTATGTTCTGAGCATACCTTAGGGAGGAAAGAAGGATTAGTTCTTAAGAATCTGTCCTTATGGAATATAATATATGGAGGTCGAATGGTCAGAGCTTGCAATTCTGAAACCCTCCTAGCAGATGCTATAGCTACTAAGAACAGTGTCTTCCAAGACAACAATTTCAAGTCGGATGAAGAAGACGGTTCAAATGGTGGAGAAATCAATGAGATCAGAACTAAGATTAAGTTGCAGGGCTCCGGAGGTTGCCTGATTGGAGGTCTGAGAAGGATGACTCCTTTCAAAAAGGGTTTACATAAAGAGTGGGACATAAAAGAATTTCCCATGTTCCCAAAATGATAATTTGAGATGGCAGCCAACTGAACTCTAATGGTAGCAGCTGCAGCTCCTTCTTGAAAAATAGATGCGAGGAAGGACAGGATAGACTCTATGGGGGGCTAAGTAGGGATCTATGCCTTGTTTAGCCACCCAAATGGAAAACTTTTTCCATTTGCTGGAGTATAATTTCCTGGTGGAAGGTTTGTGGGAACAAATGAGTATGTGTTTAACAGTAGGAGAAAGGGACATACACCTGGCTATTCTTGGAACTGCAGCAGCCATACTGTCAATTTCAGGGTTTGGATGGTAGGATGGAACAGTCCCAATTTGCTGAATCAGGAGGTCTGGAGATGGTACCAGAATCCATGGTTCCTCCAAAAGAGAAGGCCACAGGAAGGAGAATCAGACTTGGCGAGGCCAGTAAGGAGCAATGAGGATCAGGGTACTCCAACAGTTTTGCTTTCTGAATCACTTTGGGTATGAGAGGAAATGGTGGAAAAGCATAAAGAAGTCCCAGAGGCCAACTGTGGACTAGAGCATCCCTGGATGACACCCCCGGATGGGGAATGAGGGCAAAGTAGTTGCTACATTTGGCATTGTGGCGAATAGATCACAGCAAGGGTGGCCCCATTTGTGGAAAATGTCTTCTGCAACTTCTGTTTTCAGGGACCACTCGTGAGGCATCAGAATTGCTCAACTCAGTTTGTCTGCTATCACACTGGACTTCCTCGGAATGTGCATTGCTACCAGAAAACCTTGAGAGTCCATCACCAATTTCCATACTCTTTGTGCCTCTTGACAAAGTGGGTAAGACTTGGTTCCCCCTTGCTTGTTTATGTACCACACTACAGACATGTCTGACTGAATTGCAATTGCCCCGGTGGGAAGAGAACTGCGAAGTGCTTGCAACGCGTATAGCACTGCTCTCATCTCCAGAACATTTATGTGCAAGTGGTTCGCATGATCCTGCCAGATACCTTGGACAATCATTCCCAGATAATGTCCCCCACCCTATCTGAGAAGCATCTGTGGTCAAGACTGCATTTTGTTGAGGGAGAATTAGGGGACGGCCTAGATAAAGTTGATCTGTATGTAACTACCATGTTAGAGCCTTCTTGCAAGAGTTTGTAATGAGTATGTGGTAGGACAAGGGTAGATCCTGCATTGACCACTGGGCAAATAGTAGTCACTGAAGCACTCTCATGTGTAGACGGGCTAGGGGAACTAAAAGAATGGTGGACGTCATAGTCATTAGAGCCTGAAGAACAATCCTGGCCTTTACTTTATCTTTGGTCAGCAAGAATCTGACTTGGTTGTGCAATAATTCTATCCTTTCTGGTGTCATTTTTGCTGTCATGGTAGTTTAGTCTATATCTGAGCCTAAGAAGACAATATGCTGCAATGGCGGTAAGCATGTTCACGTTAATAGACAATGATCTTAGATTGTTAAGGTGAGAGATGGGGTATAAAAGTACACAGATAATAATCTATGCAAGTATCACAAAAGTTGGAAATAGACATTTATAAAAAAGATGCCATATACAACAGCTGGGAATAATGACTTCTTACCATAATGGCATCATTTTCCATATTATCCTGGAATGTGAATGGTCTGACAGGTATAAACAAAAAAGGAAAGACTACTTAATTACATATTAAGAAATGCAGAGTGTAAATAGAAATGCTACAGGAGCATGTAAATTTGATAAAGAAAGGCTTGCAGGATGGATATTCTGCAGAAAATCGGGGACAAAGGAAAAGAGGAGTACTTATATTAATTGCTAGTGGAGCTCCAGGAGTGACAGAAGAGGGGAAACAAGATAATAATAGCAGATTTGTTGTTGTAAAGAGCTACTGGCAAGGGATGGCGATTACACTGGCATGTATTTATATTCCACCTAAAACTGCTATTATGGAGCATAAAAAATTTTTTTGAGAAATAATCAGCTCTCAATAGGTACTATTACTTATAGGTGGGGAATGGAATTTGATTTGCAACAGTGAGGATGTATCCGGTGGCCTAGAGAAAATACAGAAAAACAGGGTGGACTTCTGAAAATAATTATGAAAATGGTAAGAAAGACATGAACTCAGCAGCTGTAACTCAGACAGAATTTACATATTATTCACCAACGTACAATAACTAGCCAAGACTAAACGGAAACTATATTTCACAAGAACATGTGCATTTAATTGAGAACTTTGACACACATCCAAAAACTACTTCAGATCATACTCTAAAAATTACTAAGATAAAAATGCAAGGTAATGAAGAAAAGATGTGATACTGGCACTTCCTCCAACTACCTGTTAACTCAATACAATCAAGTGACACCTCTGAGTATTTATATAGTTATATCCTACTGATGCCTCTAGGCTTCAAGTATTGCTTGTTCATATTTGCATCAATAATTCCATAACCACATCACATACAAAGTATTAAAATATTTACTCTTAAAGCTTACATAATGGCAAAGACAACTGTACTGATAGCTGATCTCTGTGTATTGCAGACAGAGAGATTAATTGTTGTGTGTAAAATGTGTTCATATTGTCATAAATTTCATGTTTTTTGTTAATACCATGACAACCAAATAGAACAGACAGATGTGCTTAGCTTCATATGAAAGTTCTGTTAGGTGAACAAAATGCTGCCAACAGTGTGTGTAAATTGAGTGGTTGATGAGATATTGCAAGTTTTTTACAAAATATTATAACTTTAATAGTTACTGTGTTTACCGTGACTTATAAAATCCAGTTTAAAACCTAGATTCTAAAGAATACAACCACTATAAAAAACAAACTGTACTGAAGAGTTTGATATGTACATTTCTGTTGTAACCCCTATGGTTCCAGAGATATGAACATTTGCTTGAAAGGTGAGGACATTAATCTGATTTTATCAAAAAGCTTAGGCTCCACCCATCATAAGGTACAGTGCAAAGTTCTAGACCACCACTGGAGGAAATGTGTTAAAAAGAGAGAAGTTTAAGGAATGGGTAGTGGAAATTATCCAAGAGGGGTCTATGTTAGATAATAGAATGGCCACATTGCAGAATGTCATCTCATCGACAATGCAGTCCATCAAACCCCCACACTCCCCGCTAAGTATATATACCAACTCTGAGATTGCACTACAGTGGGGAAAAGGGCAAATTTTCTGAACTTTACCGTAATGAGATCTCAGTCAGAACACTCTGACAGCCTGCACTGTTGATGAGATGATATATTCGACAATGTGACCATTCGATTATGTGACACAGACCCATCCAGGAGTTATTAGGGAAGATAGAAAGCACTCCAGAAGTTATAGCTAGTGACTGGGATAAAATGAAAGTGGAGTATAAAAATAGGGTAGAAATAAAAAAGAGAGATATGGTTAAGAAGTAATAATTATTTAGAGGAGCTAATAAAGGTTAAAATATTACAAACTAAGTGGAATCTCACAGAACAAAAGGAGGCACAACTGCAGACTACTAAAAAGAAAATAAGGGAGTACCCACATGACATACATGAATTTAGAAAAATTGTTATTTAACTCTTTTTTGATAACACTGTAGCACTTCTGTGTCACTGTTAGACAGAGGCACAGTATACTAACCTCGAAAAAGGACATAGTAAAATTCATTTAAAATGGGTGGCGAAAGCCAAACACACTCTGGCTAGGCTTATAAATGCCCTAGGGCAGATAGCCTAGTATGAACCTATGAACAAAAACTTTTGGCACAATGACTTAGGAAACAGAAAATAGAGGGGGGGGGGTGGCCAAGATGATGAACAGTCAACAGCACTATATTTTGCTCTGCTTCATTTTAACATCTCTGATGGGATTTTTACAGAAGATTTCAAGGAATAAGTGTCAAACCTTAATGGATGTATAAACTACAAGACAAAATATGTTTGAAACCTTTTTCATCGCTTATTTCTGTCACCAAACTAATTCCCTCAGAATGAGTCACTCTAAACCCAGTACATAGGACAATGCAATGAAGAGAGAGGCATTCAGTCTATACTCAGCAACATCAATGAACTTTCTGTAAAGATGGATAATCTGGAAAGCAAAATAGACAATGTTAAGGAGGAATGTAATAAACAGAAGTGCTAAGTGAAGAAGCTCAAAAAACAATCTTTGTAAATTTCAAATATACAAGAGGCAATGACAGACTTAGATTGAAGAATGATTGAGAGTGAGAATACTACTAAATGTCCCCTGAAATAAAACAACTTATTTTGGGAAAAAATAGAAGCTCTAGTAAACAGATTAAGAAGAGACATTAGGATTTATGGCATCCCAGAGAAAGAGGAAAGAGACAGTATGATTTGATTTCTAAATATCTGGCTGCCTAAGGCATTGAACCTGCCTGAAGCTCTTTCCTTTGGTATTGAGAAGGCACACAGATCACGTTCAAATACATCAATAAAGAAAAATCCACCTACACCAAGATCAGTGATAGTTAGATTCTTTTCTAGCCAAGACAAAGATCTTGTTTTAAAAACAGCATGGACTAATCATACACTTAAAATAAAAGAAAACATTATAAGATTTGACTATGATTATTCAACTGCAGTTATGTCAAAAAGGAAAGCATGTACATCTCTTATAAAGGACTTAAAGAAAAACAATATTAAAGCACAAATTTTGTTTCCAGCAAAAATAATGATTCATCTTACAGAAAGACAGGAGGACTTTTACTGCCTTGGAAGATGCTTTAGGAGTTATACAGAGAAAGAAAAATTCTAGAAAAAGCGAATGAAATGGACTGGAATTTGTCTACATCTTTCTAAAGAAATGCAACAAGGAATGGATGGTATGTGAAAAATAAAAACAGTAAAAAAACTGAAAGATAAATGAAAAATTCCTTCATTCTCATTGTATTATTGGTTCTGTAACACACAAGTGTATGAATATAAGGATCCGACAATAATACCACTTTTTTCAAGGCAAATCATTTTTATTCCTTATTTTACATATACTTCTTTTAAGTTACACATGCAAGTAAAGCTAGTAAATTCCAAATAGAAATAAATGCAATTCAACACAGTAAGAGGTAGAGAATCAGACTCTGGTAAATGCCCGCTTAATAGTCCAAACAGCTTTTAATAATTCCACACAAAATCCACAAAAAGCACACAAACACTTAACTTAATTCACCATGTTTTTTATCTCGTTTAAACTAACACTTCATCAGACAAGAGAGTTTTGTGTTGTGAATCCCGGCTTTTATACTACTAACGTAACTTCCCCTAATTATCTATTTTACTTCTTTAAAACGACAACATACACATAAACAATGATATACAAAATATGTAACACAGTTCATGGTCTACTAAGTTAGAATAAGCTAAAATAAGCTAAAATATAATATCAACACGTGGGTTTAAAATCAGGGATATGGAAAGTTTTTATAACTACTAAATATCGCTTATGTTCTGCTGCATCTACTGATCAAAATAGAAAATGCAGTAGATTATAAAACTACCTGAAACCTAAATTCTATAGTACATACTAGAACTGTAATATTGAATAAAAACAATTGTACAAATAAAACCAATAAGAAATATATTAAAATATTACTTAAAAGTGCTTTTAGAAATATTTTTTAAAAATGTTTTTAAAAAACAGATTTCTCAGATACAGATTGTAACTTAATGAATACAGCAATTTCTGCTGTGAGAAAAGATATTAACCTATTAAAGGGTGAATTAACCCAACTTTTGCATTTGCTTATGCACAACAACGCAGAGAGTCAGCAGAGCTCACTTGCTGTTGCCTGGTGACCAGAGAAACCTTGATAATAAGCTCTTTGATGAACTGAATTAGTTTCTATCTACAAGGCAAGCCGGCATCCTGCAGAAGAAGAACAGATAGAAAACTCAATGGATTTATTACCCAAAGTGTTTCGATCACCAGAAAAGGAAAGTTTCATCAACATTCAAACTAAATATGCCAAGGAGGGAGCGAGACCTATGTATAAAACACCATTAAAGAAAAAAAGGTGACTAACTATGTTAACTCTAAATCTAAAACAAATGACTCTGTACATTCACATAAGGAAGACAATGTTACCACTGAAAGGGAATTGTCGAACTGGTTATATAATAACACTTCTTTCAGCAAGCAAACTAATGTAAATGGTGAAGTTAGAACATACCAGGACAATATTAATACATTATATGACTTGATATTAAAGTAAAAATCTTTGCAATGTGATAATTGGTACTTAAAAGAATGCCTGCAGACTAAAATGATACAGAAAGGTCTAAGAGTTTACAAGTACCCTAACAATGTTAAAGAAGGCACTGCGTGTTCCACATGGAATTACTTAGCATTTTTGATTGATGTGGGTTTGCTATAATGGAGGCTATAATTAAAAATAATCAAAGAGATATGGAAAATATTTACAAACAAATAGCAAAAGTTAATGAAATGATTACAAAAGATCGTTTGCATTCTGTAGAAGAAGCAAATATTTTGAAATTAAAAATAAAATAGCAAAATGAACTACTTAGCTAGAAGGAAGAGGAAAAGTCTGCTAGGGACATGGAGGATTATAAAGAGGGTAGAAGCTACCCTAAACCAAGGTCCCATTTTGTACAAAGCAAGGATGAACAGATTAGAAGACGTAAGGGATAGATCAGTAGATATGGTGACAAATAAACAAGAGAGTAGTAACTATAGAGATGAAGCCCATTTCAGGTTTGATGACTCTTTATAGTATCCCCTGTTAAGGAGATCAGAGAAAATCAGAAACCAGCCAGTAAATTATTATCTACACTATCACTATCGATGGAGAAATCAGAGATAAGGGACCTTGGAGAGAATTTTAAGCAACAAATTAGTAATCATGAAGGTATAACAGAGAAAGATAGTAAGACATACTCCTACCAGAACTATAAGATTTGCAATTATAGTAATATAATTTTAAATGAAACTTATTTTAACTTTTTTATGAAGGGTTTAAAATATGTGCCAAGTAAAAAGTGTGATATTAATCAGATCATATTAGATTTAAAATTGTTTACCAGAAAGAAAAACCTAGAATTTTTATTTTATAAGAAAGAAAAAATTACAAAAGTAGAGAGTCAGTTTAAAAGAAAGAGCACATACAATCCACCACTTCATCCTCAATTAAAAATTTTTGAAAATATAGAGGAAAAGGAATTGAGAAAAAAATTAGAAAATCAAAGGGTCCGGTTTAACCTTACAAAAGAGGAAATGGAATTATTACATGAAATTAGAAACAACAGAGTTATGAGACCAGACAAAGGGGGTGGAATGGTGGTAATGAGGAATATAATTTATAGGAAACAAGATGAAAATTCTAAATGATGTACAAAATTATGAGCCAATGTCTCTAAATGAAATAAATAGAGCATACAGTAAGATTGATTAGAACCTACAAGAAATGCTCACAGAAAACTTAAGTGATTTAGAAGAGTATAACTTTTTAAGTGTAGAGAAGTCTATGATGCCATCTTTTTTTGAAATACGAAAGGTTCATAAAAATGTTTTGGATCCCCCTATGAGACCAGTTGTGGCTGCCAATGGATCCAAAACATATGGCATGGCATATCACATCGACAAGAAATTAAAAAGTTTGGAAACGAAAGGTAATGGGTTCCTTAACGATTCATGAGACTTTTTAAGAGATGTAGAAGGTAATCTATAAGGATAACATGTTATTTGTTACTACAGATATTATAGATCGCTTCTCTATAATCCCACACAAAACAGGGCTCAAATGGTTTGAAGAAGCTATATCTCAAAAGGGCCTATATGGTTTACAAAATTTAGGACTCTCTTAGAATTAATGGAAATAGTATTACACAATAATTTTATTAGGTTTGAGAGAAATTCTACAAGTAAATAAGCGGAGTAGCTATGAGTGCAAGTTGTGCACCCAGCTATGCCAATGTTATATTACAAGTATTGGAAAAGAAATGTATTTTAAACTCCCAGTACAAGCAATATTGGATCTTTTATAAAAGATTTTTAGATGACATTTGTATTTTTTTGGATAGGCACTGAACAGAAATTGTTAGAATTTATAGAATATATAGGACACACTACAGATGTTTTAAAGTTTACATATAAATATGAAAAATTAAAGGTTAACTATTTAGATGTAACAATACAAGTCAAAAAGGGAGAACAAAAGTTTAAATCAATGATCTGTAGAAAAAAATACATTCTCATATTCTTACTAGCATTTCACTAGCATGCATCCCTACAAACAGAAGTGCAGTACAGTGAAGGGCCAATTCATAAGAGCCTCTAGGATGACCGGAGAAGATGATGATTTTAAAAAAGAAGTTGAAGTAATTAAAAGCATGTTTTTAGAAAGAAAGTATCCCATTAAGATAATAGAAGAGGCAATGCAGGAATTTAAAAATGAAAGAGTTGATAGATATTTTCCCATTATTGGTAAAAAAATATAATCTTGTATAAAAGGTACAAAATGAAAGTGAATAAACAAATACTGAGAACAAACATAGGTATACAGCTGCATTTATTACAAACTACAATTATGATACACCAATTGTAACTAAAATTATTAGTACACAGTGGGAATTATGCAAGGGCTTTTCAGACATTAAAAATTTATTTGAAGGTCCTATTCAGTTTATAAACAAGAAATGTTTGAATATTAAGAATATATTGGAAAATAATCATCTTATTAAAGGAAATACTTCTAAAAAGAAAAAAAGGAACATATAAATGTGGAAAATGTACGCAATGTAAATATATTAGTAACACTAGCCAAATATACATTCCTAGTAGAGATAAATTAATAGAATCCAAGGAATATAGTAATTGTGAAAGTAAAGATTTAGTATATTTAGCTGTTTGTATAGCATACAATGCATATGATGAAGGTAAAACTGAAAGGACCTTAAGGAAAAGAATATACGAGCATTTTTATAGTATCACAACAGCTAACTATAATAATGCTCTGTACAAACATTCTTTAAATTGTAAAACATTTAAGTTTACATTCTTTGTGTTAGAAATTGTCCCAATAAATATTAGGGGAGGTTTATGGGAGGAAAGAATAGAGGTTTGAGAAGTATACTGGCAAATATATCTGCAGGCCAATTTAATTCCAGGCCTAAATAACAACATTTCAATATTGCCAGTATTAAAAATGTGAGCGGCCAGATTATAGGATAAAATCTTTTATAGGTCACTCTTTTATGGTTTTTAAAAGCATTTTTAAAAAATATTTCTAAAAGTACTTTTAAGTAATATTTTAAGATATGATTTCTTATTGATTTTATTTATACAATTGTTTTTATTCAATATTACAATTCTAGTATGTATTATAGAATTTAGGCTTCAGGTAGTTTTATAATCTACTGCATTTTCTATTTTGATCAATAGATGGCAACAGAACATGAGATTTTTAGTAGTTATGAAAACTTTCCATATCCCTGATTTTAAACCCACATAAGTTATTATGATATTTTAGCTTATTTTAACTTAGTAGACCAGGAAACCTGTTACATATTTTGTGTAAGTTTATGTGTATGTTGTACTTTTAAAGAAGTAAAATAGATAATTAGGGGAAGTTATGTTAGTAGTATAAAAGCAGAGATTCACAACAGGAAACTCTTTTGTCTGATGAAGTCTTAGTTTAAACGAGATGAAAAACGCAGTGAATTAAGCATTTAAGTGTGCTTTTTGTGGATTTTGTGTGGAATTGTCATAACTAAGGGTTTTTTGACTATTAAGCAGGCATTTACCAGAGTCTGATTCTGCATCTCTTACTGTATTGAATTACATTTATTTCAGTAGTTGGCACTGAAGTGCTCTTGACACTGTTTTCCCTGGTTGGTAGAAATTCCAAACAGAGCTTAATCAGTTACGCCAAGCATATCATTAAATGTAAAATATCAATTTGATGAAACTTATGTAAAGAAACAAATATTTTAAGTTGTTAATATGATTTTGTGCTGTGTTACTAAACACAGCACTTGGAATTTGAAAGGACCGAAAAAAAGTATGCAACGTTACATTCTAATTCAATATAAGTGGCTGTTTTACCTAGACGAAAGAAACTATTGGAATGTCACTACACAATTAGCACATCATTAACACCTTTGATAGCTGAATTCTTATCACACATTACTGGCATTCGTTCAACACAAGTTTTACTGTTAGGTCTCCTTTAAAGATTGATAGAAAGCTTCATGCGGAATGACACAGGAAAACCTGAGAGGACATCCGCATATGGAATGTGGGAGTCATTGTTTTGTCTCTGGTTATGTTTGGTTGCTGTCTTCTTGCAGTATTTGGTGGCTGTTTGCTGTTTAAAGTAGCTTGTTAAGCTTTTGTTTTGGAATGAAAGTTGAAGATGTGCTTGCGGTTCTTGCAAGTTTTTCTATGCATGCAGAGTTTCTGAGGAGATTGTCTGTATTTGTGGAGGTGTTTGAGGGTTTGAAGTGTCTCATGTGTTTTTTTTTTTTCTTGATCAGATGGCTATGAAGGATAAATATTTAAGACTGAAGTGTTGAAATTCACTCACAAATGCCATAAGCATTTCTGCGCATGTAAATAATGCTAAACAAACTATTTTAGTGCCTTTAACATAATTTAGCTTTAAAAGAATCTATTTAGTGGCGCAAGCACTTTAATGAGGCTTAATACGATTTAGAAGGTTCTATAAGTTGTTATTCTTATAGGTTCATAGGTTCATACTAGGCTATCTGCCCTGGGGCAATTATAAGCCTAGCCCGATTCTGTATGGCTTACGCCACCCCTTGATTTGAGTCTACTGTGTCCTTTTTAAGGTTTAGATTACTGTGCCTCTGTCTAATAGTGACACGGGAGTAATCCCTGGGACAAACCTACGATCCCCCATCCACTTATTGAGATTCTTCTTGAAGAGATTTAGTGAGGTGCTCTACCTCACATGAACTGGAATTCTATTCCAGAGCGAAGGGAGCCTCTGGGTTATGAACCTGTCCCTCCAGCAAGTTCTATTTATTTCTGTGCTGAGGATCAAGTCCCTCGAGCATGTGGCTCTAAGGGATTTAGATTTACTGAGGTGGAGCATGTCCATTAATTCTGGATTTGACATAGCTTTGTATGTCAGGCATAGATCACCTCAAAGTAAGCGATATGCAACTGAGTAGAGCTGGAGTTTTTTTAACCGAGCAGCATATGGCATCTGTTTGAGACCCTTGATCATCTTGGTGAGATACTTTTGGGGTCTTTCTAATTGCTGCAGGTGTCGGGTAAGGTACATCCCAAAAGGGGCATTGTATTCTATGATGGGCCTGATGAGGGATGAATAAAGGGGCACGATTACTTCTCTTGATCTAGATGTGAAACCCTTCGTGATGAGGTGGGCTATGTAGAAGGTCTTTCTAACCACTTTGGCAATGTGGTTTTCAAAGGAGAGATTGCTATCAACTTGGGTCCCCAGGTCCCCAATAACTTTCTCTGTACTTAATGGGTTTCTGCCTATGTGGTAATTTGTGGGCACATTGTTTTTGCCAAAGGGTATGACTACACATTTTTTGGCATTTAGCTTTAAACCATGGCGCTGGCACCAGTTATCTGTCTCTGTGAGACCTTTTTGAAGGATGTTTGTGTCAGCTGGAGAGTTGATTATGGCGCCCAGTTTGCAGTCGTCTGCGAACTTGGTGAGCCATAGTCCTCCCACGTTTGCCTGTACCACGGAAAAGTATATACCGAACAATAGTGGTCCCAGGACAGAACCCTGTGGGACGCCACTTTTGACCGGTTTCGAGTCTGACATGGCTCCAGCAACTCTCACTCTGTGGGTTCTGTCTTTGAGCCAGTTTGCGACCCATCTTGTGACATAGGGGTTTATATTTAAGCTGGATAGCTTATCTATGATGCCCGAGTGGGGTATTGTGTCAAATGCCTTTGCAAGGTCCAGATAGGCTGTGTGGACTACCTTCCCTTCTTCTATGGCTTTGGTGACTGTTTCAAAGAAGTCAACCAGGTTCAAAAGGCAGGATGTGCCCTTGACAAAGCCAAACTGGGTAGGATCTAGTGTCTGTAGGTCCCCAATGTCTTTGTTTATGAGCTCCATGATGATCCTCTCCATAGCCTTGCAGACTAAGCTAGTCAGGCTTATAGGGCGATAGTTTCCAGGGTCCGTAGAGGCTCCACCTTTGTGGAGTGGGACCACTGTTGCTGTACGCCATTCTGTGGGCACATATCCTGTAGTGAGGCTGAGATTGTATAGCTGTTTTATTTGAGGGATTAGTTCCTCTTGTAGTTCATGTAGGACACAACCTGGGACGCAATCTGGTCCCATGGAAGCAGTGTTTTTTGCTTTGGAGAGGGCAGCCTTCACCTGAGCATCTGAGATGTTTGGGAGGCAGCCCTCTGCTGGGATAGATACTTGCTCTTTTGGGGGTGGAGAAGTTTGCACTGAACCTGTCTGCCAGGATATTGGCGATGTCTGTGGGTTCAGTGTATTTTTTGTCATTTAGAATCAACCCAGAACAAGTCTGGGAGTTGCATCCCAGGTTTCTAACATAACTGAAAAAAGCCTTATGATTGTCTTTGGTGTCCTGTGCAATTTTTCTCTCGAAGCTGGCCTTGGAGGATTTTATGAGGGATCATAATTTTTTGCTAGTACTGATCAGAGATGCCTTCCCTATTAGGGATTTTGCTCTATCATGTAGTAGTTCCTCCTTCTGTTGTACAGTTTATTTATGGCTGGGGTCCACCAGATTGGATGCCTGCCTTTGGATGACTGGGTCTTGGTTTTGTTTGGGATAGCATGATCCATGCATTCCTGGAGATGTCCGTAGAATGCATTTATATAGGATTCTGCAGTTTGGGCTGTAGTTTCCACTGGCCCTGGGGCCTTGAAGGATTCCACTTCGGTTTTGAGAAGTGAGAAGTTCGCTTTTGAGAAGTTTTTCACTGTGGTTTTCTGGGCTGGGGGTGGGGTCGGGATGTGGACATCCAGTGAAATTAATTTATGGTCTGATCTTACCAATGAGGGATATACTTCTGGTGTGGAGCATAGAGTCCCCATGTTGGTAATGATCAGGTCTAGTATGTTGTCCCCTCTTGTGGGAGTGGTGACTAGTTGTTCCATAGCATTTGAGTGTATAATTTCCAGGAATCTTTGGGCTAAGGTGCTGGGGCTTGAGTAGTGCTCCCAGTCAATGTTTAGGTAGTTGAAGTCACCCAATATAATGGTGTTCGGAGAGATCTTCATGTTCTCCAATGTTTTCAGGCAGGCCGAATGTGATTCCTGACTTTGAGAGGGTGGTCTGTAGGATGCTATAAACTGAAAAGCAGTCTTGCCCACTGTTAGTTGCACATGGATGGTCTCAGATACTTCGTGCAATGCCACTAACCTGGAGGTGTGGATAACCTTGATAAATATGGAAACTCCCCCTCCTTTTGTGGTTCGGTCCGGGTTTTGGGGCCGAAAAGCATGATCTGAGGTATAGCCTGGTAGTGCTGGGGTGCTCTCTGGAGCCTTGAACCAGGTTTCTGTCACTGCACAGATATCGATGTTCTCCATACTGAGGAGAGCTTCGAGTGCGTGCATCTTGAGGTTAAGACTTCTGGCATTTAGCAGCATTACCCATAGTTTCTTGTTCCTTGTGCTGTCTATGGGGGTGGGTTTGACTTTTGAGCCTTGCCTAAAAAAGGCACTATGGGGGTGGCAAGAGCCTTTGCCAATATCCGAAAGCCCAGTGGTGACAGGTGCAAGCCGTCCCTAGCGAAGCAACGTGGCTTGTTGAGCATGTCATCCCAGGCTGACAGACACTGGATCCTATTTAGTGGCGCAAGCACTTTAATGAGGCTTTATACGACTTAAAAGGTTCTATAAGTTGTTATTCTTAACTTCTTCTTCTTCCCTAATTTGAAAGCTGATCTTTCTTTTCACCCTTTGAACAGGAAGTGATATATAAGAATGTTAAAATGGGAAATGCAGTGTGCTTTAAATATTAACACTGACAAATTAAATTAAAGGCATTCATATCTATGAATTAAAACACATTGTATTAAATCATACACAAGGAATGTCCAGAATTTATATAATGTATTAAAAATAAAAAAATGAGCTTTAAATCTAATAACTGGTTTGTAGTTTTGACTGCTTGTTATAGATTACCAGATTGATTGCTTGTTATATAACAACAGATTGACCACATTGTAGTTTATAATAAGAAACTTCTAGTAGGACACAAATGATTATATTTTGTGGCATTTGATTTAAAAATCACAAATAGATTATAGTTGATAGATTTTATCTGAAAAAAAGCAGGTGAGGTTAGTTCAATTCCCTTTGATATAACACAGATAGTGGATCATAAAGAAATGAAAGTATATAACTTTAAAATGAACTAGAATAATGATTTTCTGATACATAAGGGATGGAATCTTTGTTCTTTCAAACAGCATAGTACATACGGGTTAAAACTGAAGCATGGAGTTCATGTAAATAGTGAACTCGAAGCAGGAACAAGAGGAGATGAACAAATAGACATGTATATAGCTAGTAGATTGTTGTAGAAATAATTTTTATACACAGTAAATATAATAATATGCAACTTCTTGACCTTTATAATAATAAATGTAAAATTAACATCTGATAACATTCTTATTATAGTCTGAAGACCTAAAAAAGGTTATAATATAAGATGGGAACAGTAATAACCAATCTGCCTTATTTAAAGTGAAATGGGACCTAAGCAGCCTTTTCTCCCTTAATGATATATAGAAGAGTTTTCTTAAAATGATTCATAACAAGATAAGGAACATACATGCATGAAGCAGAAGGATGAGCTAAGTGTAGTTAGTCTAATAGGGAGACTGAGATGTAGTAGGTCTGATTTTATCAACAAACTAGGAGTATATTATTCCAAGGTAGAATGTTTCAAGGTTATATTGTTAGATAATATTCTAACTGTTTTAAATGTTTTGTCCATAGCTGAATGTTATCATTAACTCTGAAGTATATAATAGTTCTTTACATAAAAGTACTTTTAGTAACATTTTCTCTTAAAATGTCTGATTTTGAATGTTTATCTGTTAATACTAATCGATTAAATAATAGTAAAGAGGGGAAGCCTGCTTAAATACCTGACGTTACATAAAGCTCAAATAGTAATTTTACAAGAAACACATTTATTCAATAAGGCTGTTAGTAAATTATTTTTAAAGAATAATTTCATTCTGGCAGGTTCGGGTTTTTGATCTAAAAGATGAGGCACTCACATTCTGTGGAAGAATTAGCCAGTTATGCCTACTTGTGTTGATAAAAACTGTATGTTAAGCATTGCTGTAAATTGAATGGAATAAGAAAATATATACTTTGGTAAACTCTTACTGGATTTCAGGGCTAGAAGCTAAAGATGCATAAAAATTATCTAGGCAGGCACCATAGCCTATTATATGAAAGGTGATGTCATAATGGCTGGTAATTTTAACTGTATCTTATCTGATAAGGACACAGCTGGTGATAAGAAACCTGGAATCATGTCTTCAGCTAAACACTTATCAAATTTTGTAAACCTTATGAACTTAAAGGATATACATGAACTAAGAAAAGCAAATTTGCTTCAATACACCCATTACTCTTATAGATATGGAACTCAGACAAATATTGACACGGTTTTTGTTACAGGCAATTCAATTTCAAATATAAGAGAAGTTTCCATAGTGTCATGTCCATTATCAGATCATAATGCTATTGCATTCCACATTATTTTTAAAAATGTCTTAATTCATCACAAAAGATTACAAGCATACTTTGTTAAAATAAATGGATTAAAATAATGGTATGTAAATGAAATTAAGAACTTTATAGAAATAAATACAAATAGTGAAGTAAATGATATCCTTTAGGACTCACTAAAGGCATACTTAAATGGTAGAATTATATGCTGGTATACGAATAAAATACAAGAATAGGATAAAGAACTGAATATATTACAAACTAAAATAGATAAAGTTAGACCTAAAACCAATTGACACTATTAGTCACTCTGAACTAAAAAAGTCTGAAGACAAAATACATTGAAATTCTAAATCATGGAGTGTGAATAAACCTGGAAAAACTAAAACTTTAAATGTATTCATTGACCCATCAAGCGTACATAAACCTTTAGAGCTAATAAAATGAATAGACTAACTTACATTAAAAAATTATATTACAAATAAATAACAAAAAAGAATGAAAAAACAATATTAAAAGGGATTCTTGAGTGCTCTAGAATATTCTATGAAAATATAAATACAAATTCAAACAGTTTAGTAAATGATGAGATAGTAGATACTTTCCTAAAGGAAAATATAAAAAATAAATAAATAAAACTGAAAGACCTTTTACTTTAAAATAAATAAATGATCAAATTAAAAAGTTAAAAAATAATAATGGTTTAGATGGTCTTATACCTGAACTACATTAACTATAGCCAGATAATGCAGTCTTTATACTAGAGGCTTTCAGGGAAATAACTACTTCAGAGGTTCACCCATCATGGAAATATTCCCTCATTTCAACTATTCTAAAGCAAGACAAAGATCCTATAAAATGTTCTTCTTATAGACCCATTTCACTCCTAAATGTTAACTACATGTTTATTTCAGCAAATATAATTAATCTAATAATGTCAAACTTAATTAACCATGATCAAACGGGTTTTATTTTGAATAGAAAGTACAAGATAATAATATAATGATATACACACTAATAGACTATGCAAATAAAAATGAAAAAAGAACTTTCTATCATTAGCCTTGATTTAGGCAATTGATTCAGTCAATTGGCCTTATTTATTTAAAGCAGTTAAAGAATATAACTTCTCAGCTCAGTTAATAGCATTCATTCCAAAGTTTTACATTAATTCTTGTGCTTACGTCAAAATATGTTCCTTTCTAATTCCTTTAAACTACAAAAAGGTACTAAACAATGTTGCCCACTACCTCCATTACTTTTTGCACTAGTAAAAGAACCTTTTGCTAACTTTATTAGGTCAAACAAAAATATTTATGGCATAAAAATAAATGATGATTTGGAACTAAATATTCAACTCCTTATAGATGACATTCTGCTTACAGTAGGAAATATAGAAAATCACTAGAACATATAATTAGTTCTATGAGGCAATTTGAAACTATTTTGAACTTTAATCATAATAAAATGAGTACACTATCAATCAATAAGTAGTTAAAAATTCAGATAAAAATATTCTAATTTCAATTGGAATAAATCTCAAATTAAATATCTTGATATCATTACATCTAATGATAAGGAAATGATACAAGTGAATTTTCAACAGGTTATTGATAAAAGTATAAGTCTAGTCACAGGCTGGAATAAACTTTTCTTAACTAGGGAAGAACATTTAACTTTGATTAATACAGTAATTCTATCTAAAATATTATTTATGTAATCATTAACTTTTTTTTCATTCTTTTTTTTGGTGGAGACAATAACATCCTACTTAAGTTTCTTTGGCATCAAATAAACCAAGAGTAATTCACACACACAAAGTTGGTATTAAGGTGGAATAGGATTCCCTGATATTCAAGTGTATGCTACTTCAACTATTGTAAAAATGATTGCATTGTGAATAAATTCATAATCTGAATCAAAATGGAAACTAATACATCAGGTATTATCTAAACATAACTAACACATTTCTTATTGTCATATGTAAATAGTTGCTAACAGTTTTGCCTGGCCATTAAAAGATTAATGTTTAAACGGAAGCATTTCCTTTAATCAAATTTCCTATATGAATAATATTCTTTCTTCCTTCCGGAAATTCTTATTCTAATTACTGTATTAAAGACCCAATCTTTTCAAATTTTTTAATAGCATATACAAATGAATGTTTAGAAACTCACAATTTCATTATAATGACAGATCTAAAAGAATAAAATACCTTAATTTATTGGTATCAGTTTTAAATGGAACTGAAATATTCTATTGAAAACTTAATGCCTACATGTCTACATACAGTAACTATTCTAATAAGTGGTTAACACTACAAATATGTAGCGATTTTGTAAACTCAAACATAAATAAGATATTTAACTTGGATAAGAAACAGTCCCCCAAATATGGAATTGCTAATTAATATTAATAATAACGCAAAGGAAAATAAGTCTTTCTCATCACGGATTTATAGAATGCTTAGATTAGGCTTCTTGCACTTAAAAAATACTTTTTGGAATTATTCTACAAAAATGAATAAAAATACATTTTACTGATGAAGATACAAAATAATATTAAAGTCGCTAGAAAAAAACTACATCTTCTTTTTACTGGAACATTTTCACCTGGAAATTCTTGCATTGAGCATTTGTTACACAACAAGGTTACAATTATGTTCAAATTAAGTACAATGAACTGCTGGAGATGTGATTTTGAGGTAACAGATTGGATATATATATATATGGTATAGGAATATAAGATCATCTCCTTTTTTGGAAAGAAATTAATGACATTATTCAAGCATTGTGGTCAAACAGATGTAATATTTCCAACTCACTGCTTTTATTTAATGCTCCAATCCCTGAAATAACTCCAAGGACTCAAGTGCCCCTTCTCTGTCTATACTAGTAATAGCTAGGAAAATAACCAAGAACAGGAAGATTAAAACTACTCCCTCTTGTACTGAATTTCTTAGCATTGCAAAAATTGTATAAAGTAGTGAGTCACATATAGTTAGAATGAGAACTTCTAATATTACCCATTCCTTTAAGTTGTGGCTAAAACTTAATGATTTGCTTGAAAAAATATTAACTGTTAGTTTGTATTACATTGATATGTTACACGGCCGTGGATGTATGTAAACAGTTATTTGTTTTATTTTATTGGGATTACTCTTCGTTATTAAAATAAAATAAAAAATTTCTCAAAAAAAAAAAAAAACAGCAGAAAAGATTTTTGCCAAACTTAGGGAGCCTAAAACAAGAAAAATAAGCAGAGATCCTGTAGAGGTACTACATATATTTTTGAAAACTATAACTCAAAACAAACCAAGAAATGGAAAGTCCCAGTCAGTCATAAAAATTCACTTTAAACCAATACAATACAAATGACCGACTCACAGCTCTGTGGAATGACAAAGCAAACCTTTAATTCTTATAACATGAAAGTTAAAACTAACACCAACCTGAATTAACCATCCCAGCCCTCCACAGTTGCTAGTTTTAATAATGGAAAGGGAGGTTCAAGATGTAGGAGTGAAGATTTGTCTGAGATGGCCATGGTCAACAAATGGTTGGACAACATTAAATTTAATGAGGGAGTATCACAGGTGAATTTACTTAATAATCATTCTGTAGCATAGAAAATGATGCACTTAGAGAGAATAGTCTCAAAATAGAATATGTTGCAGAAGGACAATTATTTCCTGAAGGAAAGTGTTCAATGTCAATATGCTTCAAAAGGGTTAAGGATTTGGAAGTTCTCCAACGGCATTAAGGAGAACACCCTGTTCCATACGGAATTAACAGAACTGTTAGATAGGATGGAGTTGGAGCTGACCAGGCTGGTTATCAAAGAAAATAAAAGATACGAGTAAGTTAAGGTAAGATACATCA
The DNA here is from genome assembly GCF_019279795.1 of Protopterus annectens. NCBI lineage: Eukaryota > Metazoa > Chordata > Ceratodontiformes > Protopteridae > Protopterus > Protopterus annectens. Next base: position 896,137,854 of record NC_056739.1, read on the forward strand.
TCTTTGATTTCAATTACTGAGGATTTATTATTTCTCAATACCATGACAGTTTCAGTACAGTATTTCATAAAGTTGTTTCAAAGACAATTATTTTAAAAACAAGGGAAAATGAGAAATTAAGGCAGGATGATTATGACTACCAAACTTGTACTGATTATCCTAACATACAGACATCAAGCAACAAAACTTTTAGAAATGAAGGGTCCTGGGTGAAGGGTAACGGAGGTGAGGATAATCCACTTAATGATACCCAATTGGCCCCTTTGGAATGACTGACACTGACGCATTCAAAGAGATTAGCCAATAAGAATGAGGTGAGACTGAAGGGGACTTTTCAACATTATCCAACAGGGGATGGCACAAACGGTCGAGAGATTATTCAACCACAGAACTTCCTGTACAAGTAATGGAACCGAATCGTGATTCAGATATAAAGGTAATGAGTCTGTTACTTTTTTCGATTATAATATTTTTAATTTTACCGATTTATATATCTGCCCAGAACATTACAGTTTGTTTATTCATTCCAGTAAAGCAAATGTTGCTGATACATTAATTGATTTAAAAATATTTGTAAGAAAACTTAACTTGCAGATACTACTAGGTGGGGACAAAGGGTTCCCCCACAAGAAATGGTTTAAGCACAAAAGTATGTTTAACCCCCCCCCCCACACACACACACACACACACACACACACACACACACACACACACACACACACACACAGGCAGTGTTGAATATGTTTCAGAGGATGTCTGAGAAGGAAATAAGAGCTTCATTAGGAAGTAAGAGAAATAAAACTTTTCATATTCTTTCTAATATGGAGAAATCCATCCTGGAAGATTTTACATCCAACAAGGATATCAGATGTATGAAATTTGATAAAGGTGGGGGTATGGTGTAAATGGACACAGTAGATTATGCTGTTAGGATGACTTCCCTACTGATTGACATGAATATGCATCAAACAGTGTCTATTAATGAAATGTCCTATAATGTGATTAATGTATAGTTGGAATTGGTTTTATATGGAATAATACCTGTTGATTTGGCTCAAATTTTGAAAGTAGAGAATCAATTATACCAAAAATTTTGGGATTCCTAGGATTTACTCTGACTTGAATAACCCTCCTGTATGACCTATTATATGTCTGCTGGGGCCTCCATTGAGTCCTTAGACAAATGCATCGAAAAAAGTTGAAAAACTTGTTCAATAAGGATCAATACATTTTTGAAGGCCTCTTGGGACATTGCTGAAAAATTAAGGGACACTTGTGTGAAAGATGGATGTTTGTTGGTTACCTTAGATGTTAAAAACTTGTTTTCTGTTATACCCCACAAATGTGGGTTGAAATGGTTCAGTTAAATTATAGAGCAGTACAAGGAACTGTCAGGCACTGCAAGTAAACTGATTTGTGAATTTATGGACATTATTCTTAAAAAAATAATGTATTTTTTTGTTGGAGAATATTTCAAACTGTGAGGTGTAGCCATGTCCCCCTGTGTTTGCCAACATGGTAGTAAATGGGTGGGAAAATGGACCATTGCAAAAGATGCCAGATATACTTTTGAGATCTGGAACACATTTTTATAATTTGGAGGGTGATTCAGTGCGACTAGATGAGTTTGTTAAGGAGCTGGAAAAGACCACCTCCTTTTTAAGGTTTAAATCAACTATCAATTTTAAACAAATACACTATCTTGATGTGATTATTATTAGAGGGGATCATTTTGAGACACCTAATTGTAGAAAACCAACATTTTGCAATTATTTTCTTCATTACAAAACTAGTCACCCCATGCAGCAAAAGGGGGAATCAGTAAATAGTCAATGTATAAGAATTTCCAAACTGATATCAAGGGATGATTGGTGTGTGGATAAGGTAAAAATGTTAAAAGTTATATTTTGTGAGAGGGGATATTCTGAGAAAATGGTTGAAAAAAACATTGAAAATTTTCTCCAACAGACGGGAGAGAGAGAGAGAGAGAGATGGTCCTATAACCCATTTAGGGTTGGAACGCATTTCAAATAAACAGAAATGCAAACCTTCTGACATAGCTACTGATACTCAAAGTGGATTTTTTTAATTATATGGTTTTACATCACTCTTTGGATACAGGGGAAATTAAAAAAAAATTCTTTGCAAAAGTTGGGATATTTCAGGTAGTTTAGACATCCCCTACACAAAGTTCTGTGGACCTCCAATTTTTATATATAAAAACAGGAGAAATAAAAATATTCTGGAAAGTCTAATAGAGAATAGTAGTAAACTGACGTATATTACATCTAGATGTGGAAGTTGTAAGCAATGTTCAGTTATAGACACCAACAAAGGTGGTGAAATTATGGAGACATTAAATGAATGGAGGAAGCCAGTAGATATAACTGTAGAACAGATAAGATAGTGTACCTTGCAAGATGTTGCTCTTCCATGGCATTTTATAGCGGGAAAACTGATAATGCTCTCAGAAAAAGGCTCTAACAACACAATTATAGCATTCACAGAAAAGATGAGTGCATTATCAAGGCATTCTTTAATATGTGACAATTTTATCAAATTCTAGTTTTTAATTTTGGAATAAATTAAGTTTACAATCTACGGGGTGACTGAAAAAAAAACTGTTATACAAGGAAATAGTTTAGAGCTAATGTATCAACTCTATGTCTTAATGATACCATTTCCAGTGAGTTATAGAGATAAGTATTAATTGTCAAACAGGTTTAACACAACATAAGCATATATATTAATTTTTCTTTAACACACTAATATAAAAATGTATTTTTATGTCTGTGACTTTAAGGAGTCAATAGTGTCTGTTGTGGGCATGGATGGAATGTTATTTAATCGAATGTTTGGATTTATTTCACAGTTCTGATAAAGTCCTTGATGAGGAAGGGAAAAATGCAGTTAACCGGCTAGATGTACATTTTTACCTTATTTGTTTTTTAATCTATTTTTGAATTAATGTTTTGCATCGTCATTCCAAGGAGTTTAGAGTCTATCATTTGTATTGGTTTAAACATATTGCTGACAATTTATATTAAGCAGAAGTGAGGAAATTAAGAAAAAGCACAAATGGAAATATTTACAGAAAACTTAAATATGTCAAGGTTAGAGGGAGATGAGTGTCAACAACTAACGGTTAAGATAAGAGGAGAAGAGATAAAAATGGTGATATATAATCAATCTGCAGGAAAGTCTACATGAATAGATGGTATTCCAGTGGAAGTTTGCAAGCTATGAGGGGAAAAAAGTGGTGAAGATACAGAAGGTTTTATTTAACAGTATTTTAAAGGAAAGAAAGGCACCAACATCCTGGAAAAAAAAAACTGTGGTGGCTGCAATATCTAGAGTAAATACCAAACTGATCCAGTTTCATACAGCTTCATTTCAATATTAATCTATGATTATAAAGTGTTTATGTCTACAATGGTGAAAAGAATGACAAAGAATGAGAAAGGTGATGCCAAAATTGATAGACATGGACCAATGCGGTTGTGTGGAGGGGAGGCAAACATTTGACATTAATAGAATAATGATGATCCACAGGGAAGCAGAATATAAGAAAATACGTGTTCTTGCTGGGTTTTGATGCAGAGAAACATTCGACAGAGTAAGCTGGGATTTTATGAGTAGATCAATGGAAGCATTTACATTTCCTAATACAATAATAAGGTTAATTAGAAGGATATATGAGGGATTGGAGGCAAAAATCAAAGTGGAAGGATTCCTCTCTAATACGTTGGGTCTGAAAACAGGAACCAAGCAGGAGTGTCTTCTTTAGCCATTATTTGCATTATATTTAGAACCACTGGCAATGAAAATAACGAACTCATAAATTTAAGGATATAATTGGTAAGGTAATTAAGAAAAGTGGCTTTATTTGCAGATGATATTATTTTGCACCTGACGGAACCAGGAAAGTCCATCTCAGTGTTGTGGAACATTTTTTTTCAGGATATAAAATTAATGAAGATAAAAAAAGGCTATCGCTATAAATTATGTACCCACATGAATTACTTCAGGAATATCCATATTTCTGTGGCGTGATAAAATGGAGTGTTTAAGAGTATGGATTAAAAAATTACTTTGTTATGGCAGCTAAGGCCATGTGGGCAGAGACTAAGCAAAAGATAAGACCAAATTGAGAAACCGGACACTCCGGATACAGATAGTAAGATACAAGTGGTAAAAAGTTTTTAGTCCCTTATTTTAGACACAGGTCTAATATACAAGCAGTAAAATGTTTTTAGTTCCTTATTTTTATACACAGGTCAAGCATACTTTTATGAGCAAGAGGAGAAGTTGTGGATAATAATTAATAAAGAGTTTCAGGATTTTATTTGGGAGGGGAAGAGGGCAACAGTCAAGTGGGATTCCCAGCAGAAAAAGGAAGTTTAGGATTACTTGATTTGAAGGGATATTTGAGAGCTACACAGTTAAGGCTCTTAAATATAACACAAGCAGAAAGCTACAATTCAGAGTGGAAAGGGGTGATGATGAAGCAGGTGGTAATTCAAGAAATAACAAAAGAATGGGATTTTGATGCAGATCCCTAAGGAGAATAATAGTTATACAGAATATAACATTCATAAAGTAGCAGAAAGTATACTAAGAAGTAAACTAAGAAGGGACTGGAGAAAGGAGATTCTGTTGATAGGGATGACTGCAATTAGGGGTACACAGAACAGGTAAGAGGGAGCTGGAATTTACTAGAGGAAGATGGCAAGGAACCAATGTTTTGCAACAAAATATCTAGAGAGGGAAAAGAAAAAAAATGGGAAGAGGCCAAGATGATATTTCGACTGCAGGCTCGTGACTGCCTTCCCTATCACATATTCATAGAGTATAGACAAAGAGAAAGGGATAGAGGAATTCTAAATGAAAGACCTGCACTAGTTAAGTTTTTAATTGAAATTAGAACATCAGCTGTTAAAAAGGGATAATTAGTGGGGCATATAAAATATTGCACAATAATTATAGGAATCAGAGGATTTCAGAAAAGATTGGGAAGAGAAAACAGATATGCAATTCACAAGGAATCAAAGTGAGAAATTATGCATGGCTCTCAAAAAACAACAAAATCTAGAAGATTTAGGATTATGGAGTGGAAATGTTTGTACTGATACTTTTATATCCCAAGCAGACTCCAAAGAATTTTTCCTGAGATAGATGGCAAATGTTGGAGGTGTAATAGTGAAGAAAGAGGTAAGTGGGAGCATATGCTCAGAGTGTAAGGAGTTGTCAGACTTTAAAAATTCCATACAGGTACTCTTGTCAGGAATACTCGGTGAGCAAATGAGTGTAGGTAACTAAATTATTTTTTTTTTAATTTGAGCTAGGGAACAGAATCCGAACTGACTAGACATAGCAAGGCCTTATGTTTAATTCTTGTGGCTGCCAAAAAAGCAATTACTAGAAAATAGAAATCAAAATCAAAGGCATTTATACTTGAAGTAGTGAATATTTTAACAGAGGTAAAAGAACAGGAAGTGGGATCTTTAGAAAAGGATAGCAGTAAAACATGGACATTTTGGGAACAATACATGCAGAAAATATTTTGGAGGAGGACTGAGGTTTAAGAGAAGGCAGGAATGAACAATGTTAGGTGATACTGCTTTGACTATATGATAAATAATATATGGGATGTATAACTTTTGTAAATAAAAACTTAATATGGTTTGATTATGTTTATATAAATGGAAGTTTGCTGGGTCTATATTAGTTCGCTGAAGTCTAACTTCAGTGAACACCCATTCAGCGACCACACCAACGAAAACTGCATCATAGATTCCCTGACTTTACCAAGGGCGAAGTAGTAGTTGGCCAACTATTCAACTTTGCCCTTTTCTCCACTGTAGTGCAATCTCAGAGTTCATATATATAGTTGGGGGGGGGGCAAATCCCCCCCACTTGGGTGGGTTAGATTTAGTTGTGTGTCAGTCCGTTGTGTTGCAGAGCAAGTATTTCCTTGCCCTTGGTGCATTCAGCGAATTGCTGAAACAATTTTCATTGAAGAACGGTTGCTGAATAGGTGTTCGCTGAAGTTAGACTTTGCTGAACTAATACAGACCCAGTTTGCCTATGGCACAAGTGATATTTCAATAAAGGTGTTTTAAAAAAGAATAAATATGTATGTAAAATCAAGGAAAGTAGTCATATGAGTGGAATTGTATTGTCTTTAGTTATAAATGCAGTAGCAACTAAGGTGTTGAGATATATGATACAAGGAAAATACTTTGTAAATGATAGTGTGAATATCCCTATTTTTTATTAAATGCAGAGGATGCTATTATTATAGCAAAGGATGAAAGATGAAATGAGTAGATGGGTTTGCAATTGTATGGGGGAAGTAGGATTAGAATTAAATGAAGAAAAAAGTTGTGGCCTGGATAAAGAAGGGGATATAGAACATATTAACATTGTAGATACAGAAGTAACTGTATTTGGTGTTAAATTGGGGGAAATGTTACATACAATCAGTGGAAAGATGTAGTTGAAACAAATATTAGTATGGGTAGATTATGGAAAGTATTTTATATGTCTCTTAAGAAAAATGTTATCTTAGATAAAAGTGGATATATGATTAAAGTATATATGATTCCAAGTAAAATAGAAAAAGAGTTGGTGCAAACAGTTTTTTTTTTCTGGGGTAGTAGACAAAATCCTGTTAAGAGGGGTGTTTTGTATACGAATCAGAAAGATGGTGGACAATGTTTAATTAATCCAACTGTTATGCAGCCTCTATAAATTTATATAAAATGACAGTTGAGAAAGATAGAGACAATATAAATTTAGTATCAAAGACCCAATATAAAATACAGAGAGCGGTGGAAGACTGAAGGAAGATTTAAAAGGAAAAATGCTGTAAAAGTGGGGAAATTACAGAATATCATAATATAGAACGTGGGGTCTTGTAAATATAAATTTTAATAAGTTTAAAATTGATTGGTTTAAGGATAGCAAAATGAAATGTTATGAGGTAAATCCTTGGGATGGATCAAATAAAATTGTTCTTGAAGCTGTCAAGGATAGAAAAAGAGGTTTAATAATACACAACAGTGTCAGGAGTTTTTTATGGAGACTGGATATGAATAGGTTACCTATGTATGGTTAATAACAAAGAGTATTTTTTTTTAATTTGTAATGAAATAGAGACAACAGAGCATGTTTTAGGGTGTGAAACAGTAAAGAAATTATGGAAAACTTTTTTGAATTTTTTTCCTAGGGAGAAATAAAGCTTAGAAGACATAAGTATGAACATGATTTTGTATGAATATTATTTAAATATTGATAAAAAAATGATAATACAATTGGAATGTATAGGAAACTAGTCTGAAAGAGTTGTTCATTAAGAAATGGAGTTTAGCTGAAATATTAAGTAAAATAAGATTCTGGTTGTGGCAAAATGAGTGGAGAGGATTTTGTAAGAACTCATTAGCAAAAATAATGGGTACTTACGTATTATCGCAACCAGATTGCGAGCAGGACAAGCGGTTGTTTTCCAAGCTGTACTCCTGCCTAAGTATGTACTCAAAGTTTAACAGGAAAAAGCAACACTCCTTACTATTTCTGTGTAACTGCCTTGCCGATATATAGAACTACTTTTGCTTTTTTTTTTTTTTTTTTTTGGGGGGGGGGGGGTAGTCAGGTGGACAGACAAGGAGCCGTGAGTTTTGTAACAGTAATGACTTCTCTCCGTTCACTGATGGCAGCTGTTTGAACCAAAAACTTTGTAAGTGCATGACATTAGTTAGGGACACTAACATTTTAGTATAAAGTACAGAGAACTGGATCGTCTTTTACTAAAATTGGTGGTGAAATCTGTCATCATAAGCTTACCTCTCAACCGTGCATAGAAAATTCAGTACAGCAGTCACCTTATCAGTGAGGAATGGTTAACGTTCAAATGCTGTAGCCTTCCTAACATTTATGTCACTACTAATATTTTTTTTTAAACAACTAACTTAATAACGGCAGTCTCTTAAAAATCTATGTCCACTGTTATGCATTTTTTCCGTTCCGTTTATGACTTTCTGGGGAATTTGTGAAGAAAGCAGGTGGCACATTTGTCCGAACAATATTACACCATGCTCAAGGCATATGACGGTCTGATCATGTAAAAATGAAATCAGTTTACCTACAAACATTTACAGACCACATAATGAAATGGATTATACTTAAAAGACATAGATAGACTGATATCAGACTGATATAGTGCGGTAAAAGTGGGAATTACAATCGGAGCTAGTAAGTCTGTTATCTGGTTGCGATAATACGCAAGTACCAAATAATGTAATTTTTTGTGCTAATTTAGTTAGAAAGAAAGGAATGTAAATAAGTCTTTTTATGTTTATTATGTAAATATTGTAAATGGTATCAAAAAACAGGACTCCTTGCCTTTTTGATAGGTACTATGAAATCTTTTACATCTACCTGAGCTACCACCAACTCAAGCCTTGGTTGAACATCTTACCCAAAGAACAACATACTCAAGAATGCAGCACCACCTCATTCTGCACAGCAGTGTTAGCAATCAATATACCAGGTGTGGAAATCAAACCCACAGCACTGCACCAAAAGTGAGTGTGCTACTTGTTGCACCAATAGCAATTACTTATGTTTAAAGATTTCAGTTAAAACTTCAGAATTTATGTAAGTAATAAAGTAAAAGACCACACCAGAACTAGATATACTGAAAAGATTAACATGCAGCAAAAGGCTTATAGCTTGTTTTGAAAAAAAGGTAAATGGCATATACTTGCATGCCCAACCCATCTTGATTCTGCTGTGATCATATGCCTACATCTTGACCAAGCTGAGTAGGCCTCACCTTCACACTGAAGATATGCAACTGCTCTATTCTAAGAGTTAACTGACTAGTCTACTTAACGCTTTTCCCTTTCACTCATCCAAAAATGACTAAACTGCTGCCTGATTTTAGGTGTATTTTCAGGATTCAGTTAAGAAAATTTAAAAAGGTAGTGCACAGTAGTCAGAACATATTTTTTTAGATTCCATCCCTTAAGGTTTATCTTTCTCCCTTCAAACAATCAAACCAAATATTGTGTACAAAGTGCTTCACAAACAGAAGCCTGGATTAATGCCAGACAAATTGTGGAGTACCAAGATGGCTGCACATCGAATAACAGCTTAACTCTAGCTCTCCCAGTGTGAAAATAGAAACTTATCAGAGAATGCCAATGGATTTATATTACTGGGTAAATTTCAATACCTAGCTAGTAAGTGCACTGCCTGGATGCCAGAAAAAAAACCACACAGGACCTGAAAGAAAATCAGCTACAAAAGGTGAGGAAAAACACTGACTGGGAAAAGTACCGCCGTTGTTCAGCAAAAAGCAGTGCAAGCTCCAGAAATGAGTTCCAGTAACCTAGAGTAAAGTACAAGGCAACTGCACACAGACCTGATTAAAATAAATGAAACACTGATGGAGTATATCAATTCAAACAACAAAATGTTGGAAAAACTGGAAGAAGTTTTAAACAAATATTCAGATGAGGTGACAAAACTGCAAAATTCAGAGGTTGAAATGAAGAAAAGGCTGGATGAATATGAGACTGCTCAAGAACAGATGTTTCAAGAATAATAGAATTAGAGGACAAAGCACATAGGGAAAACCTGAGATTTTCTGCTGTACCAGAAAAGCTGGAAGGAACAGACTATTAATTTTACGAAAGCAAAAATAAGCAACTGGACTAGTATTCCACAGCAGGAGTTGTTAATTGAAAAGGCACATTGTGTGTACATTCCAAACCAGGCCATGAGAAAGCAACCTAGACCTTTAGCAGTAAAGATGCAATCCTGCAAGCAGAAGGAGTTGATTCGGCCAAAACTGTGGCAGAATGACTAAGTGCTAAAAGTTTGGGGAGAATGATTACTCACTGTACACCAAGCAGAAGTGGAGTAAATTTATTCCACTATTCAGCAAATGTCAAGAAGCCACCATGGTATTCAAACTGCTGTGCCCAGCTATCTTCAAAATATTCTTCCCTGGAGGGTCAAAATTATTTTTGGATGAAGTATATGCTAGGGAGAAAATACAAAAGTTTTATAACAAAAAGTGAGCAGCAAAACATTAAGAGATTCTGCTTTTTTGTTCTTCTGGCAATAAAGACCACAGAAAGACTGTGCCAGTGAAACCTTTCCCAATGTTTCAATGGAAAATGCTTGGAAGAAGGAAAAAAAATAGCACAACTGTCGACTAACAGAAATGAGAGTACATTGGAAATGAAGCAGAGAAAGGATATGGGAACTGGAGATGAACAGGACTAAAATCAGTAACCTGGAAACTGACAAATGGATTACAGTGCAATAAAAATATCTGTGAAACATGACAGAACAGAAAACTCTGGAAATACTGGTCTCTTTTAGATTTTGTTAAACTTGTAGGAGACTCTAAAGCCTATACTCTACTTCATGTCATTAATGTTCAGAAAAATACTTTGGATAGGGGAACAGGAGGGAGAAACTAAACTAAGTAAAACAATTTTTTTCTTATTTTTATAGGGCATGATTTTCTTTCCATGCTAGAAAGTAAAGTTTTATCAGTTATTTTTTTTAAGTATAATGGGGATATTAATGTAAACAGGTGTTCCTGATTACTTTTTTCTCCTTTCTTCTCTATTTCTCCTTGTTCAGTTTTAAGAAATGTAGGCATTGCAATGCAAAAAAAAAAAAAAAAAAAGTCTGGTTAAAAGAGAGTGACCAAAGAAAAATTAGTGTGCTTTTCTTGAATAGCGGAATGACTGGATTAAGGACCTTAGCTTGATCTATTAACAAGTTTTATGATAAAGTAAGTAAATGGAAAAGAATATTGATTATTATAAGCATTTTTCTAGCTAATAAATGTATGCTTCTTAGCAATTTTGTATCTGGTCCTCATGTCTCCAGGAGGCAATCTGATAAATAGAAATGGCTAGGAGATAATGTTCTCTGAAAGCATTCAAGTGTTTATTCAGCTGGGAGAGCTATAAAGACAATACAAAGCCAGGCTGCACTAAGCTGAAGCACAGATTGCACCATGTGTCTTGGCACGGATAACCTTTCTTTTAAGTTAACTCAAGTCTACGAGTGTGGCTGTCAGTTTGGAACATTTCTTCCTATTAGGAGAGTAAAACCTCAATATTTGAAGATGTACATAAGTGTGTGAGTTATTATTAAGTAAATTGACTTTGGAGGAGTATTGAGGTGTGTTTGTTTTCTTGGTTGAGTGCTTTCAATAAAACAAAAAGTTTTGTAAGATGTGACATTGGCTCAAATGGATATGGCAAGAAACAACTTTATAAAAGATCAATCTGCCAAACAGTGCATGCATGTAACATGGAACTAGACATTTAAGAAAAAAACTGTTATACATAAAAGGTGGGAATAATACATTTTTAATACAACAATGCTTTTTGTAATGTTTTTAAAAGTCAATGGACTCACAGATAAATACAAAAAAGTAAGAGTAGTGAAATGTATTAAAAATGTAGACTGCAAACAGCTATGTTACAGGAGACGCACTTGGAATGAACTAAAAATGTGAATTTGATGAATGGTTTTAAGGATGGTTATTCAGCAGAATACATGGGACAAAGGTTGGAGAGCTACTTATATTAACTGTAAGAGGAGTTCCAATAGTGACTGAAGAGGATAAAATAAGACAATAATGGTAGATGCGCAGTACTAAGGGTCTACTGGTAAGGGAGAAGGATTACACTGGCATGTATTTATATTCCACCTAAAACTGCTATAATGGAGCTTAAGAAACTTCTGGGAGAAATAATCAGCTTTTAGCAAGGAATATTACTTATAAGCAAGACCTGGAATTTGATTTGCAACATGAAGCTGTGTCCGGGAGGGCCTAGAAGGGAAAATATAACAAAGGAATGTACATTTTTTAGACATTTATGAAAATATTTGGCATGGAAGATGTGAATTCGGTACTAGGAGTTTGGAGTGAGTTTATATATTATTCACCAAGATACAAAAACTGGGCTAGGCTAGACAGTTTACATTTCACAGAAATACGTGCATTTAATTGAAGGTATAGATATGCACTCAATATCTCAGATCTTGTGCCAATATTAACTAAAATAAAAACACAGGGTACTGAAATAAAAATGAGACACTGTCAACTTTCCTACCTATCTGTTGAAAAGGGAGGAATGGTAGTGGAAATTATTCAGGAGTTATTAGAGAAGATAGAAATTTATTCTGAAAATATAGCTAGGAAGTGGGATAAAATTACAGTGGAGTTTAAAAACAGGGCAGAAATAAAAAAGGGAGATACAGTTAAGTAACAAGAAATACTTAGAGGGACTGACAAATATTAAAAGTATTCAAAATAGGGGGAATCTCACAGAACAAGAAGAGGAACAACTGCAGAATACTAAACAGAAAATAAGGGATTACCTCAACAATATGCATTAGTTTAGAAAGATTGCTGTTAAGCAACTGTTTTTTGATAACAGCTCTAGAGCACAAATACTTTTAGCACAACAATTCAGGCAACAGATAGTAGAATGTGCTGTTGCCAAGCTTAAGGAGCCTATAACAAGGAAGGTAACAAGAGATCCTGTAGAAGTATTAGAAACATTTCGGAAGTTCTGTGAAAATCTGTATAAATCAAAGCAATATGGACATCTTGAAAAGGTACAAATGAAAATGTATATGTAAGAATTAAATATGCCAAGGTTAAAGGTAGACAAGGCTCAATTACTAACAATTAGGGTAAGAGGAGATGAGATAAAAATGGTGATGTATAACCAATCTACAGGAAAGTCCCCAGGAATAGATGGCATTCCTGTACATGTTGGGAAGCTAGGACAGAAAAAACTGTTAAAGATCTAGAAGTTTTTGTTTAACAGTATTTTAAGAGGAGGAGAAGTACCAACATCATGGAAGAAAGCGATGTTAGTTGTAATACCTAAAGAGGGTAAAGATCCATCAGCTCCAGCTTCAAACAAGCCCAATTCAATACTAAACCATGATTAAAAAGTGTTTATGTTTATAATGGCTAAAAAAATGGCAAAAGTTATGCCAAAATTGATAGATATGGATCAATGTGGTTTTGTGGAGGTGAAGCAAACATTCAATAATACTAATAGAACATTGATGATCCAGAAGGAATCAGAATGTAAGAAAATACCACAGCTATTAGTGGGTCATGATGCAGGGAAAGCATTTGACAGAGTAAGCTAGGATTTTATGAGTAGGGCCGTGGAAGCATTTGCATTCCCTGATAAAATTATAAGGTTGATTTGGAAGATATATGAGGGATCAGAGGTGAAAATTGAAGTGTGTGGCAAAATGAAGTTGGACTAGCCCCCATCTTTATGAACATTTATATGTTGAATATGCTGACAGTCAGAACTCATCTCGGTTTCTCTCTGATAATTTCTGCTTGAGCAGAGGGATCAGGCAGGGGTGTCCTCTTTCCCCTTTGTTATTTGCATTACATTTAGAACAACGGGTAAAGAAAATAAGGAACTCAGAAATGTAAGGATACAATTGGTATGGTAGTCAAGAAAAGCTGGTTCACTTTGCAGATATTATTTTATATCTGATAAAACCAGAAAAGGACATTACAGTGTTGTAGAACATTTTGAGACAGTTTCAAATCTTTTCAACTTTTCCATAATTTGTATTATTTGCCCCAATATCCATCTTTATCCAACATTTTTAGTAGGTACAAACTTCAAAGTGACCTCAGATCCTCCAATCAAAACGTGATTCTCATCCATAAAGCAACAAACACACAGTATTGCACATAGCCTTAACTACACAGGTAAAGCCTTGGATCACTCTGTTTCATTATGGATGCATCTCGGGTTAATATCTATCTGTAGTACTGGAATTAAAGGATCATCTCTATGCACTGGACTTGTCAATGCAGCCCAATCTGAAAATAGGGTAGGTAGTAGTTAACAGTTTTACTCTGCTCCACTTCAGTAGAATGTATATTTTCTCAGGTTTTAACTTATCTTTGTAGCATGTATCTAAATATTGTCTGCTGTATTCAATATTCAATTTTTGCTTTGCATAGGATTGACACTGGTGTACAACTTCACCTGCATCAGTCAGCATGTTTTTTATTTCAAAAATGCATCTCGCGTCTAATCAAAATCGGTTACTAAGCAGTCAGTTGATTTTTTTACATTGTACAGCATTTGTTTAATGTGACATTCACATTGGGCTTTAAATGTATATTGCAGGTTCCCATTTAATCATTCCTGGTTATTAATGCAACAAATAAATACATTTATCAAAGACTGGAAATACAAGAATGTGCTAAGATGCGATATGCTAACAGTAACCACTAAAAACTCTGTTAATACAATATATATATATATATATATATATATATATATATATATATATATATATATATATATATATGGATCTACTTTGATCCAGCAAATTTACATTTCATCAAAACGTAAATTTGTGACTTCACTTTCGTGAAATTGCATTTTTGAAAATGCACTTTCATGTAAAAATAAAAATAATAATAAAAAAAAACACAAAAGAAATAAAAACATGCAGTTTGTATGCAATGTTAGTTGCATATCAACGTTTAGTGTTGATGAACAACTAAGCAAACTATTGCTGAGATCATGGTGCAATGGGGATAAGGGAATATTCCCTTTTCCCTACTGTAGTGCGATCTCGGAGTGAGAATATTAAAGTGGGGGGTGCAGAGGGGCTTGCCACCTGCACAATAGTGTTTAGTGTGTTTTTTTTTTTGATTTAGGTTTTATTTTTCTTTTTACACGAAAGTGTATTTTTGAAAAAATGCACTTTCGCGAAAGTGAAGTAGCGAATTTACGTTTTGATGGAACGTAAATTCACTAGATCAAAGTAAATCTGTGTGTGTGTATGAAGATATGCCAAAGCACTGCGACTACATAATTCCCATTTCCTTACTCTACCATAAAAGTTCTGCCTTAAGAATGTTAGACTGACAGCAACAGAGAAGTTCTTTATCTTTCTACAGCTTTCTTTTTAATACTGGACTGTAGTCTTTCTATTTTCACTAACATCAAAACATCTAGCTGTACATTTAAAGATAACTGCTTAATATGTGCATTAAATATATTTAATGAATTCTTGCCTACTAGATCTTAGTTGCCTCAGAATTCATTCAAAACAATTTCTAATTTTAGTTGACTTCCTGATTTAAAAGCCCGCATTTGCACTTGTTTCTCTCCTTTCCTGTAACTAGTCTAGTCCAGATACATATTTGCTGTATCAGGGACTGTTTGTAAGCTCCTGAGCACCCCCCCCCCAGCCTTTCTGTGTTGGAGGGAAGCCTTCTAGCTTATCAGTGGGAGTGGTAGGCACTAAATAGCCTATCTACCACGTAAGGAGTGGTTTCTGGCCCAGAAATTGTATTTATTGGCTGTTTGGGCAGTTTTTGCATCTCTCTCAACTTTCTGATTTAAGCCCGCATTTGCACTTGTTTCCCCCCTTTCCTGTAACTATTCTAGTCCAGATTCAGATTTGCTGCATCCAGGACTGTTTGTAAGCTTCTGAGCCCCCCCCCCAAGCCTTTCTGTGTTGGAGGGAAGCCTTCTAGCTTATCAGTGGGAGTGGTAACCACTAGGTAGCCTATCTACCACAAGAGGAGTGGTTCCTGGCCCAGAAATTGTAGTTTATTGGCCATATGGACAGTTTTTCCATTTCTCTCAACTTTCCGGTTTAAAAGCCCGCATTTGCGCTCGATTCCAGCCTTTCCTGTAACTAGCCTAGTCCAGATACAGACTTGCTGTATCCAGGACTGTTTGTAAGCTTCTGAGTGGTGCCAGAGTCTGCTCTTCAATTCTTCCCTTAGATCTACTAGTTCTCTCCTCTCCTGCACTTATACTAGCTTATTAGTCTAGCACTTTACCAAACTTCTTGTAGCAATTATTGTAGCACACAAAAGTGCTACCAACACTTAACGTTCTACAAGGAAACATATCCAGTACTTATTATCAATGCCCACCCCTCCAGGCATGTCTAAAGGTCAGTTCCCTGTGCTTTCTCCTATTAAGCTGGTGAAATTGGGCATCCTGAGGCAATGTAGCAACTGCCTCATGTACACCGACAACCTTCCCCTCTTACCTTCCAACACTTAGACTTGTGAGAGATGCACTTATATATCCAAATTGGAAGTCACGCACTCTCTAGCCAAGACCAGAATAGCTGGTCAAGAGGAGAAGTTCAACACTTGCACCACACCACATGGAACACATAGCCCCTCCAGAACACACGCAAGCACTGCCTTCACATAAAAACACAAACCACACACCCACCTTCGCAGAGGATCTCAATAAAAACCTACCCAAGTACCAGACACCTCAAGAGCAGAAACACACTTGACCACCACAACACAACACTAATCACGAGACACATAACTCTCCTAAACAGTGTGCCACTCAACCAAAACCCCTAAGGCAATACAGCATGCCCAACACACTAGTCATAGGCGACTCGATAGTGAGGCACACTGATGTCCCACTCACTAGGTTGAATAAGGAAAAAGTAACAGTCAGCTGCCTGTCAGGTGCCAGAATCTGCCACATAACACACACACTAAGGTCCCTCAACAACAGGTACAAATATGACTCTGTCATTGTACTGGTGGGTGTGAATGACCTGAGACATACCTCCCTGGACTACATGGAAAGAGACATGGAGGA
Organism: Protopterus annectens; assembly: GCF_019279795.1. Taxonomy (NCBI): domain Eukaryota; kingdom Metazoa; phylum Chordata; order Ceratodontiformes; family Protopteridae; genus Protopterus; species Protopterus annectens. Next base: position 896,154,545 of record NC_056739.1, read on the forward strand.
GCTCTCAGATTATGTGGCTCAGGCGAGTATGAACCTAGCCCTGAGCAGCATCCTACCATCACCCAGAATGATACCACAGTACAAGCAGAAAATGATTGATTTCAACAATTGGCTAAGTTTCTGGTGTCATTCTAAGGGGATCCAATAACTGCCTGGGATGACATAATTGACAGACCTCCATGCTTTGTCAGAGATGGCCTACATCTGTCACCCCTGGGCTTCCGGATACTGGCTATGGCTCTTGCCACCCCTATAGTGCCTTTTTTAGGCAGTGTTCCAAAGACCAAATTACCACTGTAACAGCTACAAACAAATGCAATCTGAAGGTCATGCTGCTCAATGCTAGAAGTCTGAATCTCAAAATGTACTCACTTGAAGCACTCCTTAAAATGGAGAACATCAACATTTGTACTGTAACAGAGACCTGGCTCAAGACAGCAGAAAGCATCCCTGCACTACCAGGCTATAACTCTTTCACACCTTTCGGCCCCAGAACTTGGACCGAAGCTCCAAAGGCAGTGGTGTTTCTATATTCATAAAGGATGAGCACACCTCCAGACTGGTAGCCCAACATAACGCATCAGAGATACATCAGGTGCAGCTAACATTGGGTAAAACAGCGATTCAGGTCATAGCCTACTACAGGTCCCCAACCATGTCCCAAGACTTGCACTCCACATTCCTAAGCACCCTGGAGAACATAAGGGTCCAACCTAACACACACTTACTAGGCGACTTCAACTACCCCTCCATTAAGTGGGTAAACTACTCATGTACCAATACACTTGCCCAGCGCTTCCTGGTGTTCATTAATTCCAATGCCCTGGACCAGCTCGTTCGTACCCCCACTAGAGGTAGCAACATCCTTGACCTGGACATTACTAACATGGGCGACCGTTGCGCTAAACTAATAATCAGCTCCTCCCTGGTTAGATCCGACCACAAACTAATCATCTTGGAAATCCACATCCCTCCCACCCCCCACAAAGGTAACCACCATGAAAAACTTCTCCAAAGCTAACTTTGGGCTCCTAAAAACGTAGGTGGCTAACTTTACGGCACCCATGCAAATGGAGAATATTTGCATGACCTCAGAATCATGCACCAATGCACTGTACAAACACGTATGCAAATGCATGGATTTCACCATACCCAATAGAACTAAGATGCTCGCCTCCAAATAAAGGAAGCCAATCTGGTGATCCCCTGCCATAAACAAACTCTACAACAGGAGGAGGAAACTGATGCAGAATAAAGTGAAGTCCCAAGGACTGGAAAAACTCCCTTATCAGCCTCAACAAAAAGTTGAGATCCCTCATCAAATCCTCTAAAGCTACCTATGAAAACAGAATTGCACCAAACAGTAAAGACAACCACAAGGCCTTCTATAGTTATGTAAAGAATCTCCACGGCAATACCCAGATTTGCTATGAGCTACTGCACAATGGTACCTCCTATACAGAGTCAACAGATATTGCCAGTATACTGGCCGACAGATTCAGTGCCAACTTTACCCCCCCCCAAATGATCAATCACAATACCAGTAGATAGCTGGGCACCCAGTATTACTGCTGCACAGGTTAAAACAGCACTGTCCAAGGCCAAGAATAAAGCTTCTATGGGACCTGACAATATCCCTGGTTGTGTTCTACATGAACTACAGAGTGAACTGGCACCTCACCTGTGTGCCCTGTTCAATCACAGCCTCACCTTAGGCTTTGTCCCTACCGAATGGTGCACTGCTACAGTCATCCCTCTCCACAAAGGAGGAGCGACTACAAACCCTGGGACCTGTCGCCCCATTAGCCTGATGAGTCTGATATGCAAAGCTATGGAACGCATCATCATGGACCTAATAAACAAGGATATAGGGAATCTTCACACTCTGGATCCCACACAGTTTGGTTTTGTAAAGGGTAGATCATGCTTGCTCAACTTGGTCGACTTCTTTGAGTCAGTCACCAGAGCTGTGGAGGAAGGCAAGGTGATTCATACAGCCTTACCTTGATCTGGCCAAGGCTTTTGATACCATTCCCCACTCAGGAACCATAGAAAAACTCACTAAGCTTGGTATCAACCCCTATATCACTGGGTGGGTTGCAAACTGGCTCACAGATAGAACCCACAGTGTGAAAGCAGTTCACTCCAAGTCAGAGTGATGACTAGTCACAAGTGGAATTCCACAGTGTTCGGTCCTGGGTCCTCTCCTGTTTGGTATCTACTTCTCTGAAGTCCAGGCCAATACGAAGGGTATCTGGCAGACAAAGTTTGCAGACGATTGCAAGTTGGGAGCTATTATTAACTCCCCAAATGAGGCTGACATCCTACAGAATGGCCTCACTGAGACTAACGACTGGTGTCAGAACTATGGCCTTAAGCTCAATGCCAAAAAATGTCTCGTCATCCCCTTTGGGAAAAACCCGGTTCCCATGAATTACTACATTGATGGTAGTCCAGTGAACACAGAAGGTGTAATATGAGATCTGGGAACACAGATTGACAGCAACCTATCTTTTGATCACCACATTGCCACTGTGGTCAGAAAGTCCTTCAATGTGGCACATCTCATTACAAAGGGTTTTGCATCCAGGAAGAAAGAGGTCATTGTCTCCCTCTACTCTTCCTTCATTAGGCCAATCATCGAGTACAATGCCCCATTTGGCATGTACCTCACTAGACACCTGCAACAACTGGAGAGGCCACAAAAGTACCGCACAAAGAGGATCTTAGGTCTTAAACACTTGTCCAAATGGACAGACTCAAAAAACTCCAACTATTATCTGTCTCATATCGTCTACTTAGAGGCAATCTCTGCTTGACTTACAAAGCCATGTCTGACTCAGCTCTGCTAGAAATGCTACATATCTAAAGAAATCCCAATTCTTCCGTACCACACGCTCCAGAGACCTCAACCTCATTACCACAATTAATAGAACATGCTTGAGGGACAGGTTCTTAACCCAGTGACTGCCCATGCTATGGAACAGACCTCCCATACATATTAAGCAGAGCACCTCGCTGACCCTCTTCAAGAGAAATCTTGATCAGTGGATGAGAAAAAGAAAATTCACCGCAGGGATCACTCCAGTGGCTCTACTTGACAGAGGCACTGGGAACTAAGGTCAGGTGGCACTATGCCAGGGTAATCCTATGGCTAGGCTTGTAAAGACAGCGGGGTCAATAGCCTAGTACACACCTATGAACCTACGACAGCACCTCCCACCTTTTTTTTTCCCTTCTAATATGCTACATCAGCTGACAATTTCATGAACAACATTCCTTCTTTACCTAATCCTAGCACCACAAATCCAGTCTGTAACATTACTGTATTCCTGTAAGCTACAGCATTAAGTTTGTTTGTGTCTTTCGGCTTTTCCCGGTTAGGGGTCGCCACAGCGGAACTCCAGTCCGCTAATGATTGGCAGTAGATTTTTACGTACTGGGTTGTCGGGCCTAACGCACAACCTTCAATGAAGGAACGCCCATTCACGCATGCTGCCACACAGAAGACGCTCTAACTGAGAATCGAACGGGCAACGTCTAACTGTGAGGCGACAACGCTACCGCAGCACCACCACCGCATCAAAGCCTAATTAATAACTGGGGAATGAATTCTCCATCACAAATTTCCCTGTACCTCACCCATGTAAACTTCATAGCATCACTTCTTTATTCCAAAACATATTTAAACTAGAGCTTTCACTTTTGCACCGCTAACTTAATCAATTACATAAACTTCTGATCTTCATCAGGTTACACAAAAGTGTGAGTACCACAAACATTTAAAGTCAGTGCTTCAGAGTTAACTAGAAAATGCAGTTGTTTTAGTAAACTTACCACAACGACAGGTTTTCAAACAGATCACTGGTGCAGTTGCCTTAGCCATATGGGTTATTATCCTGCCTAGGATACAACAGCCAGCTAGCTTGCAAAGCTGAAGAGAACCTTTCACAGCTGAAGCAGGGCTGCAGAAAATCAATGGCCTAGGCACCAAGTATTTCAGGGCTTTCATGCCAACTGAAAGAGGGAGGCTGGAGCCCTGAAAGAAATCAATGTTGGGTAAATACAATTCAATGCCCACACCCTGGCAACACAAATTACACAAAAATGAGGAAGATGGAGGGAAGGAGCAGTTTCTGTAGCAGTGATCTATTAAGAGTATCTGTTATGGTACTTTTACTTGCACAACTGTACTATGTTCATCATCAGATCACTGCTGCAATAGCTTTAGCTATACTGGTGAAAGTTTGGATGGAGGAAAGATGAAGGTCCAGGAACCCCTGGAGAGTGGCCCTAGCAAAGCCTGGTCTAGAGCTGGAAAATGAATCAAGTTTGTAGTGCTATGCAAAAGCATATACAGAGTACCAAGTTGTTGCCTTTACAACACTCCTAGAGTCCATCCCTGTCCAGAAAGCCACTGAAGAAGTCAAGGTCCTGGTAGAATATGCCTTGACCCTGCCTGGAATTGACTTGACTTGATACGGTGGGAATAACAAAAGGTTATAACATGGGACAGTCATTTGCTTTGACACCAGTTGTCCTTTTTCTTACCTTCTTAAGAAATGAATACCTGATCAGTGGTTCTGAAGGTTTTACTTCTGTCAAAGTGTGTGTTATCTGTGGACTTCAACAGGAAGATATCACTTACGTCTCAAAGAAAACTTATATTTGTGGAAAATGAGAAGGCTGATCCATAATAAGAGTCTGCAACTCAAAACACTCTTCTTGCAGAAGTCACAGCAATCAGCAGCATGTTTTTCATGCTAAGAACCTGAAGTCAGCCCGGTGAACTGGTTCAAATGTACTTAATTTTTCCAAAACAAAATTAAGATACCAAAGAGGTGCCACTTGTTTTCCAAGTGGACATATATGCACAACCCACTTTCAAAAACATCTTGGCATGGGAATGCATTAAATGAGATTCATGGGAAAAACATTCTGAAATGGGCACCAAATGAATCAAATACAGAATCTTTTCCCATTTGCTAATATGGATTTCCTAGAAACAGATTTAAGACCTGCTGCACATCCTCAGAAAATATGTGCTTAACACGTATTAAAACTTTATCATCCAGGCAGTTAGGCAAAGTTGTTTTAAGGTGAGGTGTATCAAACAACTCTTGTCTTCTGTAAGCAAATCCAGTCAATGAGAAAGCTTGTGGAATTGCCCTTGGCCATTTCCAAAAGAAGGTAAACCACTATCACCTGGGTCAGAAGGCAGTCACCACAATGATCTTTGAAGAGTCCTTCTGAATCTTCAGAATGATTCTGAATATCGGTGGAAAGGTTGAAAGGCATACACTACCACTCTCATGCAAGAATATGAGAATTTATCTGCTTTCCAGGTCTGCATGTAAGGACACTGGTACAGAATTTTACCAGTTGTTTGTTGTGAATGCATCAAATACTGGAAACCAACAATTCAATTTTCATTCATGAGGGTCTGTCCTGGTCCTGCTCAGCTCATCTGCAACAATGTTTTGCTCCAAGGGAAAGTAAGATCCCTGTAGAGTAATACTGGGCGGAACTGCTGTGTCCCAGGCTACTAAAACTAATCTGCACAGAGGGTAAACATCTGGACCCCACTTTTATGTAGCAAAGACATGCGTTGAATGGGTGTGCCTTCGTTGAAGGTTGGGCTGGCAACTCGACACCATAAAAACCAACTGCCAATCATTAGCGGACCAGAGTTCCGCTGTGGCGACCTCTAACCAGGAAAAGCCGAAAGACCAACAACATCACTACAGTGTTGTTTGCAATCACTTAGAGAGATCATGGGAACCTTAGCTCTAGTTCACTGCGACTGTTGAGGTGACACCCCAACCCCCATGTGTAAAAATGGGAAAAGGGGGTTGTGAATGGATGGACAGATCTGTTTTATATTTGTGTGTTCTGGTCAGTCGTTTTTGTTTCAAACACCCTGCCCTTTACCCTCACAGACAAGGCACCCTAAAGTAAAGTTTGAAATATCTGTTACAAACTGTACTGGAGCTGGGAGAGAGAATATATTCATTCAGATTTTGAGTGCCCTCATTTCTGGGATGATTCCCCCTTCTTTATTGAGCCTCTTTGCCATTCGTTTTTGAAAGTCTGCTTGCCAGAAGATTGCAAAGACTGCTTACTTTGTCTTTTTTATAAAGGATACTGAATTATGGATATAACCTTTCACAAACTTGGACAAGGAAGGCTGGAGAAGCCGGATCACTCCTTAAATCAGTTTCCCTTTCTCAACACAATTTTACAGGACATCAGCAGTAGATGGTATAAACGTAACCTCCTTATCAAAGGGAGAATTCCAAACTTCAGCTTTAACATCTTCATGCAAATTTTGAGAATATAACCACAAACATCTCCTCATAACAGACCTAGTAGTTGCTGCTTTGGAAGAAATATCAACTGAGTCATAGGCATACTTCAAAGAATGTTGGGTTGCTAGAGAACCAGAGGCAATAAGAACATTTTTGGCAAGCTTTTCCCTCAGAAGGCAGCAAAGTGTGGCAGTAATATTCCTCGTATTTCCTAAAGAAGCAAGCAAAACTTTAACATTTGAGCTTAATTAAAAATACTAAAAATAAAAGAGTGGCAGAGGAATACAATCCTTTCCCAAACCTGTCAAAAGCTTTCCCATCCTTATCACAGGGGAGGGATTAGCATTTATCAACTCCTTAGCTGCAGAGGGATTAGACAAGGAAACTACTGCAGGGTCTGATCTGGGATTAGAAAAATATTTATCAGAGTCTGCCTTGTTATGGGCTGAAGGCTGGCTGTCAGGCATGATGCAGGCTGTACAAAAAACATCCTCCAATGTTAGAAGAACAGAAGGGGAACATCAGTAGTTTGAGGAAATTTGTAACAAATCATTTTTTCAAAGCAACTGTGATGTCATTTTGTTCCTACAGAAAAAAGCAGTTCATCCCACATATGGTTTAAAAAAATCTTCCAACGGAAAATCAGAAGAAATAATTTCTTCAAAATCTGCATCAGTTGCCTGAGGAGAAGTAACAGAATTTGCTCCCTCAAAATCTATTCTCTGCTCACCACACTGGGAATCTTCAGTAACTGAATAATTCTGTTTTTCTCTTACCAGTAGATCCAAAATAAGGGTCAAGAGCTTGTGCTAAACCCAATAAGTCTTTCCCTTTTCTAAAACAACAGAGACAGGAAATGTTTAAATTTCCTACTTCTTTTTAATAGAACATCCACAGAAGCATACTAACTCATACAGGGATATCACCCACCAGGAACAGATATATTAGTCTGGGTAGGCAGAAAAGCTTTACCTGCTCCTTCACTGGAGATTAATAAAATGATTCTGCCATGCATGAGAAGGACACTCCAATAGCCACAGAGGATGTGTCTAACCCCTGGCCCATGGTGGCTGAATGGACTAAACTAAAGCCGCCACAGACCACGGTAGCTGAAGACACTACACTACATGAACCGAAAAAAGAAGATGAATGGTTTGAGAAACCAGAAATGGGCACGGCAAGGTTATCCATCTGTGGCTGAGGCAAAGTAGCACCCTGCTGACATTGCAGATGTTTGAACATTTTCTTTTTGTTACGGAAAGAAGGAAGAACCAAAGAACCAGTAAGCTGTTCCATGGTAAAGCCGAGAAAGAGGTACGAAACCAGGAATAAGAGCAGTACAAGTTGGAAAATAGTAAGTATAAAAAAGTAATGTCTTCACCATAACAAACATAACATGCACTTGTCACAGTAAACCTCAGAAAAACAAAAAAAATTACACTACAGTTAATAAAAGAACAACACTGTTTAACTGACAGAAATATCATGGGTCCATCCATCAAGAGGTAAATTCCCAGCAAAAAACAAACAGTTTTTGCCAACAAAGTACTATTTTAGTCATGAAATTAATAGTGGAAGTTTCCCCCCCCAAAGGGAACTTATCTGCCCACTGATGGAAAAACTCCAACTGACCACTGATCCTCAAAGTCTGCAAGAAGAGTATCCTTCAGTATCAGGAAATCTCTGAAGGGCTACACGCCAAGACCACTGAGTTTTCTCCAGCTCTGCTGGAAATGTTAACAGTCTGGCCATGTGGAAGGTGCATTTAAGCTTTGGAAGCTGGCTAGCTGTTACATCCTCGGCAGGATATAACCTATACTACTAAGGCTACAAGAGCAATGAGCTAATGATATACATCTTCCTGTGCATTATATCACACTGCTTTAACAGCAAACCAGAAAATAAAATGAACAGCACCACCCTTCATGGCATCATATTAACAGGATGTAAAACAATTTTGACCATTACACTTGGTGCAACCAAAATTCTTCATACTTCCCTCTACTAACTCACCCTTCTCCGATAAAAAAAATAAAAAAAACTTACAACAGACAAAGACACCAATATTTCTCACCTGAAATGGGTCGATGCAATGCATATAATCTCTTACTTAAACTACTCCCTAATAAAATTCACCACTACTAGAAATCTTATATTTTAATCCCTTACTTTCCCTGTCTTCCTATAGACCTACTTATAATGTATTTTATGTACATCTCTCAGGGTCTTTTGCTAACTTCCTTTCACATGGACCACCCATATGACAAAGTCTCCTCTGACTCAGTTCCAATCAATCTTTATTACCACCTTTACAATCCAGTCCTGTCCTATTCGTCTCTGAAATAGGAAAACAGCCTCTCTCATTTATACTGCAGACACCATGCCCGTTTTTATGATCAATATAACATCTTTATCCTTCTTCTGACAATGTCTTCTCTTTTAAATCTTACCACCTTGGCATTGAACTATATTTGCTCTACCTCTCCATGTCCTCTAAACTAAGTAGGTCATTTCCCAATACCAGAATAAGATTTCCTCTTCTCCTCCAACTACATTCTTTTTGTCTCCTATTCTGCTCAAGACCCACAAGATATCTCCATTTAACAATACTTCCAACCCTAATACATCATATTCTCAGTTACTCTGCAAGTTGCAACAAAGTATCCAATACTTACCTTTCTCTGAATCATGACTGATTCACAGCACAGTCACACCTCCTGCCTGCCACAGACCACACCAAATAAAACACTGCTGCCTTAAGCCCTCCTACCTTTCCCCATATGCCATCTCTTCCTAACACCCACTGTCCCCTCAAGCAGTCAGTTCCAAATACCTAGCCTGGCTTACTAAGCATTTTATTTATAAAGACCACATCGCTCCTCTTTACAGATCTGTAAGCCACACTGTCGTGTTCAAACCCTCTGCAGTTAATCTACTTCTCTCCTCCATTCTTTCCCACTTTCAAAATCCTCTCCACTGTTCTAATTCCATTCTTCAAACACCTTCCATACCAGAGAAAGAATCTTTTCACATTCAAAAAATAAAGTAACAGCACTGTAGATAAAACCACTCCATTAAAGATAAATCCTCAGACAATACAGTACGATTTTAACATAAATGCTTCACAGTTCTTAGTTATACTACTAAATATTTTCCTGACCATATAAACCAAGCCTACAAACTGAATATGGTGAATTAAAATTAGAACCACAGACAACATGAAGAAATAAAAAGGCTATGCCAGTAATAATAAATTTGAAGCCAGCTTTCAAAAATTAAAAGTTTGCAACAAACTAAATAAAACTTTGTAATACTGTTATGTAGAATGCAGATAACTAACAAATGTGTTTTACAATAAATCCTCAGAAAACAAAATGCATTTGCTTCTACTATGTCAATCACTAATGCCTAGTTACTCAGTCCAAGTTTATACTCCTTGGGCAGAACCATATACATTGTTTTTTAACTACACCTTTGCTAAAAAGCTAAATAAAACAGGCAAAGGGCTACAGAAGGTGTATGGGCAGGAAGAAGCACCAGTTAAAACTGCTGAATGCAACAAGAGAGTGTCAGTGGAAGTACGTTATTACATTTTACACATTCATTTCTCCTGCCCACCCTTGCCTTCTGCAAATCAGCCAGTAAATTTCAACCTGCTCAAGAAAGGGCAATGTTTCCACTGCAACGACACCTCAAGAGTACCTAATAAATATACCACTTATTAGTCTACACACCTCACAATTTATAAGCATACAACTGAACTGCCTTAATGCCTATCAAGTAAGGCACAGGGGAGGAGAAAGTAGCAAACTAAATTGCACCTAAATGAGGGTTCCATTTATGGGAAATATCTCTTGCATTTCATCACAGCAAAGAATGCCAGAGTATGTCAACAGCACTTCATGAACAATTAGCTCATAATCAGATAAGCTGCATTTGTACACACAAGCTGTACATTACAATGATTCAAGTGTCATTCATAACAAGTATTCACACTAGTGACCGAACACATTATAAATGTGGTCTGATGAAAGTGCCATCTAGGGGTTAAACTAGAGAACTGCATTTATCAGGGCACTTACTATTGTGCAGCTGGATGTGAGAACCCTCAGGATTTCTCTAACCTTCCATGCAACGTAAAATGAACTTCAAATAAAAAATGTGCGACCTATTCCTCTCAGCAATCCTTTGTAGTAATTTAAGACGCAAATATTCCACCATAATGTCAAAATAATTATTTACTTGTGTTACTCTAGCAGTAACAAAAACACAGTGAAAGAATAACAGCTTACATATGTACTAAAAAAAATGATAATTCCACCCTAGTCACAAAACAAAGAAAAACTCTCTCAGAGTAAATAATTAAGCTGAGTCCCAAGCAGCAGGTACATATTTTTAGACTTGCTGTGACATTTCCTTTGTGAAGAAATCTGCTAAATGTTTCAGTGTGCGTGAAATAATCTATTCAGGCTATGATTCTATTTACTGTGCTGAGGTTTGCAGTGTCACAACAGGCTCTTTATTAATATCATTTTAAGACAAATGTGTGCATTCCCCTTCTTCAGATTATCTTTCATTTTCTTTGCTGGTTCTCTATGGAAATGGCTACATTAGCGAAGTAAAAATCCTCCTGTTATGTAGAATGCCTTCTAACGAACATTAGACTCCCCATTAAATGCTAGCTATGCATTTATAGTTTGTTTCACAGCTATTGTTCAAAATGGCAGTCTGCAGAAACCTCTGCATACAAAGATGTACCAAGCGTTACATTATGCTTTGTCTAATCCTACCATTCATCACATTTATAACTGTCAGAGGAAAGTCACAAGCACCTCACACTTGCCGCAAGTGGTTTCAGAATATAAAAGGAAGACGTATGATTTGCTGTGGCAACCATCTCTTATGAAGTAAATCTGTTATGACTCCAGAGATTCATGTTACAGCAACCAGCAACAAGCTTAATGTCAGAGCAGCCACATTCTAAAACTATTCCTGTGCCATCTGACAGCCATGGGTATTCATAAATAAGCGGCATATAGCATTGTTTTCATCAAATCCAAATACATGCTAATCAAATGGTGGAACTGCAATTATTTTTCTTTACCCAAATAGCAAAATATTTGTATTACACAAACAAAAGCTAGTATGTTGTTTCTCTCTAGTTCATCTTCTGCAAAGGTTGTAAGTAATGCCTGTACTGAGGTTTATCAAGTACAATTTAGTCAAATTCTGATTATCAGATCTGCTTAGGGAAGTCTAATCTCACACTAAGGATATACTAATTCCAACACTGTGAAACTTTAGGGAGATAAAGAAGTTTTCCTCTTACCCCAAAGGCCGACCAAAATCATAGTTTGTATGTGCAGATCAGTGTAGATGTAGAAGGCAGAGAGGTTTGCCCTCATGCAAAAATGCTTTCTTTTGTTACATTTTAGTTGATGGTTCAAGACACTGGCTCTGCAAAAGTGATAGTCTATGCACAAGAGAGTGTGTGTGTATGTATATTATATTTATATACACACAAATGTACACGGTACTTCTATGGGCTAGGCTTGTAAAGGCTCCGGGGCCATTAACCTAGAACACACCAATGAACCTATGAATACACACACACAAAGATAGATTCTTTGTGGCAGTACGTTATGTATATATTTACACACACACACACCTAAGTCCCTCTAAGTTTGTCGGATGATACTTTTGGCATCTGTTTAGCTGACACATCTTGATCGACTATACAAATGGTCAACAGGCATGTGATACTGACAATCCCTAAAAAGGAGAATCTATTCTTTTTCCCAAGGACTGTGCAATGTTGGAGTTAGACTATATAATTAGCAAGGGGTGCAAAACAATGCTTTTTTTTTTTTGCACATGTTAAGATTAATTGTTGGTGCATGGGTGGTAGTGTGTTGACATGCATAATGTTGATCAATTTAATTCGACATAAGTAGTGCTCGACCAATTTAAGTATACAAGTGTGTGTGTGTGTCTCTTACCCAATACCATCTGAGTTTCTTTTTGCTCCCTGTCCACTCTGCCAAAGTAGCTCTATGGCTCTTTTCCAAACAGTCATGGATGTCACTTCAGTGGGTAGGCCTCCCAATTCAGAGAGTAGTAAGCCTTGTGGCAGATCTCCTAGAGTTGAGGACTAAAGGCCCTATAGGGAGTAAGTGACAAAATGCCAGCAGTCATCATTCTGTAGTGAGTTATTCATATTCCCTAACAGGAGAGTCACAGCGATAAGCAATGATGTCAGCATGTACAAGGTGTACACTTACCTGCTTTGTGAAGGTCTGCCTCTCTCCTCCTTAGCAGGACTTTACATTCCCAAAGATGTAAGCGCTAGTTGTTGGTCACTTCATCCTATTCCCCCAAACCCAACTGACTCTTCTAGCATCCTGGGTCTATTCCTGGACTCACATTACTGCTGTCACAGATAGATGCCTTGCTTCTGCGGTACTGGCCTGTCTCAGGTGCTACATATGTAGCTGATTAGAAGGCATGAATCTGTGTTGTGCAGGCAACCCTAATTCATCTCTCAGATAGTTCCAATGCCATAATATCTATTTTTTGGTCCCAACCAGCTCTGGGAACAAAAACCTGCTGAGCAGAGAGTTCCTATACCTCCCAAACTATTCCATTACTCCTTCTCTGCAGTATGTCTGCTCAGAGCCAGGTCCAAGAGAAGAAGTTGAGTATTGTGTGTGAAGACTGGTAAAAATGGGTGAAGGCTGCCAGCCTAGCCAGATAGAATTTTATACATAATTCTATCATTTGTAAATATGAATGTGAATCACATGCTTGTTGTCCTAAATGTAAAGAAATACTGTTACATGTGGAACTGGAAATAAATGTGACAACAGTGCACTCTACTGACCAAAGTAAAGCCTGTGGTGACCCTTTCATGTAGACAGTGGTGCAGACAAGTCCAGATGAAGAAATTCTTTCTATTGTTTTAACGTAGAGTTAAATTGCTAGATTTAAACATGCAAATGCATTTTTATTGATCTGTTCCTGACCAGTTGCAAGATAAAAGGGAGATGTTAAGCATGTAAATGCAGTTAATGTGTAGCCTGGGAACTCCAGGAAAGTGCAAAAAGATGATGTAATGTTTATCAGAACTGCAACAGCAATTTAAACAGTGAGAACCAGAGATTATTAAGCATTTTTGTCTGGACATCCAACACAGCACTACCTTATGTTCTCTTTATGCAAGTATGTTAGAACTGTGCTTTCTCCTAGAAGTGGTTTTGTGTAGAGATAAATTAAACTCTAACAGTACATTGCATGTATATAAGGATCCTTGCAGCAGGTCACTCTAATAAGCCTTGAGACTGTTTAGTCACACTTATCAATTGGATAATAATAGTGCACAGTAATAATTGGACACCCTTTTAAGGGCCTTTGAGGAGCTGATAATTATTAGCTGGGTGGTGGCAGGGTTCTACTGTATAGTCTTGGTAAAAGGGGCACAGCTGGAGAACCTGTGTCAACCTTCCCCAGAAGCGTCTGTGTGGTTGTATAAATTTATCTCAAATTGTGTGTGTTAGCTACTTGGGCAGGGACATGAAGCACTGGTTGGACAGAGAGAGTGCTGGAGATTTTAGCTTGCCCAGCTAGGCTGAGATCTGGACCCTATAGCTGTGCCAGTGGAGAGTCTTACTGGGGACCTGAGGAGCAAGGGAGAGTCCAGCCGCAGACTGACTGTGATCTCTGTGTGCTCTTAAAGGAAACTGCACTTTACTGTGTGTATTTGTTATCCTTTCCTCATATACGAGACGCCCTCTCTGGTGTTAGTGGTGAGGATTTAGGCTCCTTGTTTACTGGGCCAGGGCACAGGTGTCACATATTAATTGGTGGCAGTAGTGGGATATCCACATCACATATTAATTAGTTGGCAAATACTAATTGGCTTGTAGTGGTGTGGATAGACTGAATCCTGTAGCTTGTGTACAGTGAGCTTTGAAGATGTTTTGTACTCTAAAACAGCCACGCAGTGAATACTTAAAGAGTTCAGATCACAACTGTTTTATTTCTTTTGTTAGCTTAGTTAGTCAGGGTGAGCAAGCAGCATGTCAGCAGAGGAGTATGGAAAGCTGACAAGGAGCCAGCTGGTGGAGATGTGCCAGGCTAGGGGACTGCTGCATGGAAACCTGACTAAGGCAGACCTGATTGCAGCCTTGGTTACTGCTGCAACAGAAAACAGCAACCAGGACAATCAGACTGGCATTGGAGATATAATTCCCTCAGAGAATGAACAACTCAACCTTTCTGCAGTGAACTTAAAAATCCAGCTGGAGCTAGACAGACTTGAGTTGGAGGCCAGGCATGTGGAATTAGAAGCAAATGAGAGACTGCAACATTTGCAGGCTGAGGAGAATGAGAAACTGTTACGTCTGCAAGCTGTGGAACAAGAAAGGCAGAGGCAGCATGAGAAGGAGATGCTGACTCTTCACCAGAGTCATGGAGGTAATAGGGAAGGGAGTAACTAGACCCCAGAAGCAGAAAAGGTCAGTAAATTTCTTCCGAAGTTTAAAGAGGGGGATAATTTTGATAGTTTCATTCATATGTTTGAGAGGGTGTGTAAACAGTATGAATTTGACCAAAGGCTCAGGGTACGGTTCCTGATCCCCTTACTCCATGGTAATGTTGCAACTGCATTAGCTAAAATGTCTGACGTTGCATGTTTTGATTATACTGCTGTAAAAAAATGTCTTTAAGAATGTTTTAAGCTAACACCTGAAACAATGTAGGAAAAAGTTTTGTGAGCACAGACGCAAGGCAGATGAAAGTGTGTGTGAATATGTTGCTGAACTGAGCACTTATTTCCATAGGTGGGTGAGTGGATGTCAGGTCACCACTTTTGAAGGACTGGCAGACCTTTTGGTGAGGGAACAAGCCCTTAGCACTTTGCCTGGGGACATAAGGATCTGGTTAGCTGATAGACAATGTGCTACTTCACATGAGTTGGGGAAGAAGGGAGACCTATACCTAGCAAGCAGGGCAGCCCTGCACAGGAAGGGAACCCCAGTACTGCTCATGGGTCTAAAGGAACCCATGGTGGGCAGCCCAGACTGCCCCAACAGAATCTGCCATTAGCAGGGGAAGCCACTAGACCAGGTACACATCCAGGAGCTAGGGTTAAATGTTTTGAATGCAACCAATGGGGCCATGTGGCATACAGGTGTCCACGGGGGCAAGGTAGGGAACAAAAGGTGAGGGAGTCAGTAAGTGGGAAAGACAAAATGCCAATAATAGGTTGTCTTGAGACAACAGGGGTACTAAACTACCATCCTGCAGATGTCCTGAGGGGAAGGATTTGGATGAGGCAGTACCATGAGCTTATGCGGTTACACGCGGTCAGGCTAGGAGACAAGCATGTGTGTCTGGTAGCCTGGGGGAGACCCAGACAGACTGCATACTTGCAGCCAGGACTGGTGAGGTGGTTACTTCAGGGATGTAGATAATCTGTAGCAGTGAGCCTGAAGGTGAGCCACAGCTGCTTCGGGGTACTGATGGTCTCTTGGACAGAGTGACTGCAAAAGTAGCAGTGAGTTGTAGTACCCAGGCTGACAGTGAGGCACCACTGTCAGAGGATGCCAGACTTCCTGTGGAAGGGGAGCTGGGAAGGGTTACAAGGAGAGAGTTGAGACAGGCTCAGCTCTCAGACCCTACACTGCAAGGCCTGAGGCAGGTAGCTAGGGAGGCACCTGATTCTCAAGGAAAGGGGGAATCTGTATACTGGGGCAAAGGGTTACTATACAGAGAGTGGACCCCTGAGGGAGGGCTGGAAGGTGAGAGAGTACAGCAGTTGGTAGTGCCTAGAGCTTACCGTCTGGCGCTTCTAGCCATAGCCCATGATATTCCCTTTGCAGGTCATATGGGGATAAAACGTACAAAGAGGCATATTATGCACAACTTCTACTGGCCTGGAATTTCCAGAGATGTAACAGGGCACTGCAGGACCTGTGAACAGTGCCAAAAGGTAGGCAATGCAGGAGACAAGGTGTGAGCTCCTTTGATGCCTTTGCCTGTGATTGAGGAGCCATTTCAGAGAGTAGCTATGGATATTGTGGGTCCTTTGAGTACCCCATGTTCCACAGGGAAAAAGTATATCCTAGTGGTAGTGGATTATGCTACATGATACCCTGAGGCAGTGCCTTTGTCCCTTATTGAGGCAGAGAAGGTGGCAAATGCTTTTAGAAATGTTCAACAGGGTAGGTTTCCCAAAAGAAATACTGTCTGACAGAGGTGCCAATTTCATGTCAGACCTGCTGGCTTGTCTGTGGAAGTCCTGCGGGGTGAAGCCCAAAGACCACCCCCTATCATCCCCAGACTAATAGCTGAGAGGTTAAACTTACAATCAAGTCCATGCTATGGGCATTTGAAGATCAGTTTAAGAGGGAGTGGGACAAATATTTGCCCCATCTGTTGTTTGCTTACAGAGAAGTTCCCCAGGAATCCACAGATTTTTCACGCTTTGAGTTGCTGTATGGTCATAAGGTGAGGGGACCTCTAGATTTAATTCGAGATGAGTGGGAAGGTGAGTGCAAGTCTCACAAGGAGTCTGTTGTGGCATACGTCCTAAACCTCACAACAAGGCTCAGGGAACTCATGGGCTTGGCCCAGGAGAGCCTGGCAGAAGCCCAACAACAGAAAAAGGTGTGGTATGACAGGAATGCTCAAGCTAGAGAGTATGCTGTGGGGCAGCAGGTAATGGTTCTCATTCCTGTCAGACACAACAAGCTGCAAGCAGCTTGGGGGGACCCTACAAGGTGATAAGAAAGGTAAGTGATGTTTACTACATGGTGGAACTGCTAGGGAGACGGCAGGGGTGCAAATTGTACCATGTTAACATGATGAAACCTTGCCATGATAGGGAGGCCTTTGTGCTGAGCATTTGCAGTGGATTGCAGGCGAAGTCTGAGGGAGATCTGGGGACTGATCTCCTCAGTGAGGCTCAGGCTGACGCCTCAGTGGAAGGGGTAGCAATGTCCCAGCAGCTATTTCCTACCCAGGTTCAAGAAATCCGAGCAGTGTTGCAGGAATTTGGGGACATGTTCACTGGGAAACCAGGGTGCAGCACCAGGTGGATACAGGACCCCAAAAGGCCTATTAGGCAGGCCCCTTACAGAGTGCCTGAGAGAGTCAAACAAACTCTGAGGGAGGAAGTGCAGGAGATTTTGGAACTAGGGGTGATTCAAGAGTCCAACAGTCCCTGAGCCACCCCAGTGGTGCTGGTGCCAAAGAAGGATGGCAGCACCAGGTTCTGTGTGGACTACAGGAAATTAAATAGTCACACAGAGTCAGATGGTTACCCCATGCCTAGGACAGATGAGGCCCTAGAGCCACTGGGTGGGGCTAAGTATCTTAGAACCACTAATCTTATCAAGGGTTACTGGCAGGTGCCCTTGACTCCCAGTGCTAGAGAGAACTCAGCCTTTGTGACACCTTGCGGCTTGTATGAATTCACAAAGATGCCCTTTGGGATGAAGAATGCCCCAGCGACTTTCCAGAGGCTAGTGGATCATATACTAGCAGGAGGGTTTGCCCTTGCTTACCTAGATGATATTGCCATCTACAGCCATTCCGGGCCAGAGCACCTTCAGCATGTCAGGGAGGTGCTGGGAAGACTACAGAGGGCAGGGTTGACCATTAAGCCGAGCAAATGTCAGGTGGGTATGGCGGAGGTCTCCTACCTAGGACAGAGTGGGGAGTGGTAAGATAAGGCCAGAACCTGCCAAAGTGGAAGCCATTCAGGCATGGCCTGCATATGTTACTAAAAAGTAGGTGAGGGCATTTTTAGGGACAGCAGGGTACTAAAGAAAGTTTGTCCCCAGTTATAGTATCATAGCTGCTCCCCTCACAGACCTGACAAAGAAGAATAGGCCAGGTAAGGTAGTGTGGCCCCAGCATGTGAACAGGCATTTCAGAAGCTTAAAGAAACATTGGGAGGACCCCCTGTATTAGCCAGTCCAGATTACAGCAAATAATTTGTTGTGCAGGTGGATGCTTTGAACCATGGGGTGGGGGCTGTACTTAGCCAGATTTCTTCAGAGGGGGAAGAGCACCCAGTGGTTTATCTCAGTCATAGGCTCCAACCCAGGGTGGAATGCTATGCAGCTGTAGAAAAGGAATGTCTAGCCATAGTCTGGGCACTGCAGAAACTTCAGCCTTATCTGTATGGAAGAAAATTCACTGTTATGACAGATCACAACCCTCTAACATGGTTACACAGAGCCAGTCAGCAAAATGTCAAGTTGCTAAGATGGAGCCTGGGGTTGCAAGCATAAGATATGTCAGTGCAGCACCGCAGTGGGGATATCAATGCCAATGCAGATGGGCTCTCAAGACAGGGACTAGGGTATGTATATTCAGATAGACCTAACCCTCTCAAGCAGTGTTTCTCAAGGGTCACTTAAAAAACTAGCTTGAGTTCTCCGGGGGGGAGAAATGTGAAGACTGGTAGAGATGGGTGAAGGCTGCCAGCCTAGCCAGATAGAATTTTATACATAATTCTATCATTTGTACATATGACTGTGATTCACAGGCTTGTTGTCTTAAATGTAAATAAATACTGTTACATGTGGAACTGGAAATAAATGTGACAACAGTGCAGTCTACTGACCAAAGTAAAGCCTGTGGTGACCCTTTCATGTAGACAGTGGTGTCGAAAAGTCTAGATGAAGAAATTCTTTCTACGGTTTTAACCAAGAGTTAAATTGCTAGATTTAAACATACAAACGTGATTTTATTGCTCTGTTCCTGACTAGCTGCAAGACAACAAAAGGGAGATGTTAAGAATGTAAATGCAGTTAATGTGTAGCCTGGGAACTCCAGGAAAGTGTACAAAGATGATGTAATGTTTATTAGAACTGCAATAGGAATTTAAACAGTAAGAACCAGAGATTATTAAGCATTTTTGTCTGGACATCCAACGCAGCAATACCTTGTGCTCTCTTTATGTAAGTAGGATGTTAGAACTGTGTTTTCTCCTAGATGTAGCTAGGAATTAGAAAAGATTACACTACGTGATTTTCTGTGATGTCAGAACTGTACTATTGATTTACTTTAAGTATTTCTGTGTGATGTTGCTATGATGGCTTAGTGGTTAACTACTGTGACTATAGTGCATAGGGTCCTGGGTTTGAGCCTTGCAGAGGCAGTTTATTTTAGGGGTTGGGAGGATGGCCTAATGGTTAAGGTGTTTGCCTTACAAACACAAGGTACAGGGTTTGAATCTCACAGGGGATAATTGTCTAGGCTTAAAATGGCTCACAATGGCAGTTAGCCTAGTACTAATCTATGAATCTCTGAACTTTTCACTAGCACTGACTGTATAGAAGAAAGTACTGTCTTGTGGTTTTAATTATTTATTATTATTAAATATTTTAAAACCTTTTAACTGTGGCTTGTTTTGTGTAGAGATAAGTTAAGCTCTAAGAGTACATTACATGTATATAAGGATCCTGTACCAGGTCTCTCTAATAAGCCTTGAGACTGTTTAGGCACACTTATCAATTGGATAATAATAATGCACAGTAATAATTGGACAACCTTTTAAGGGCCTTTGAGTAGCTGATAATTATTAGCTTTGTGGTGGTAGGGTACTACAGTATAGTCTGGGTAAAAGGGGCACAGCTGGAGAACCTGTGCCAACCTTCCCCAGAAGTATCTGTGTAGTTGTATAAACTTATCTCAAATTGCGTGTGTCAGCTACTTGCCCAGGGACATGAAGCACTGGTCGGACAGACAGAGTGCTGGAGATTTTAGCTTGCCCAGCTAGACTGAGATCTGGACCCTACAGCTGTGCCAGTGGGGAGTCTTATTGGGGACATGGGGAGCAAGGGAGCGACCAGCCCCAGACTGACTGTGATCTCTGTGTGCTCTTAAGGGAAATTGCACTTTACTGTGTGTATTTGTATCCTTTCCTCATATATGAGACACCCTCTCTGGTGTTATTGTTGAGGATTTAGGCTCCTTGATTCCTGGGCCAGGGCACAGGCATCACACTGTGCCTGAAGATCATCTGCACTTCTCACACTCACCAGGTGGTATACACTGGATGGGCTTCCAAAGAAAAATTTCATTTTGTTTTATTTTATTTAAAAATAAGTGGAATGGGCCTTAGGGGCTTATTTTCAGCCAATGTCTAATACAGTGTAAAACTTCAGAGAAATATAGTGGCACTTAATGTACAAATGAAATCAGGGGAAAACACAGCAGCTAAAGTAAATATTTATTCATTCTCTGATTACTTGCTTAATCCAGTTCAGGATCACAGGATAACCAGAGCATACATAGCACTCATTGGGTAAAAGGCAAAAAAATAATCCCGGATAGGGTGTAATTCTTCAAAGAATGCACAAACACACACTTGGGCACAAGAGCGCAAACACTTCCCCCTACATGCAATATGAAGGCTGGACAATTCAGCTGCAGCATGTCTTTGATGTGTAGTAAGAAAGTAAAACAGAAACATTCAGCAAAAAAAAATCTTGTAAAGACCAACAACCTGTAAGCTCTGCACAGAAGGCACCTTGTCAAGAAATGAACTGCAAAATCAAAAGCTGTGAAGTAGCAACACTAACTGCTATGTCACAGTGCTGCCCCTAATTAAACATACAGATACTACTTAAGTAAATTACCACTTCAGTGATGAATCATTTCACCAGAATGTTTCATACACTTTCACAGATAATGAGGAGGAGTATTAGTGCATTAGTGCATACGGCCTTTAATCACTATGCTAACTCAGTTCAGCAACTACATCTGAAAACTCCCTGATACTGGCACAGACACAGATACAAAAGGCTTCCTAATATGAGGAGAAACTGTAAGATGTGGAGGCAAAGTGAAATGACATTGGACAGTATCCCACCATCCTTGTACAACTATCCTCATGGCCAAACACTAGCTGCAGACATCTTCAGGGTCAAGACATACGTCTTCACCAGATTAATTCCAAAATTATTGGAATTTGGGATTTTAGGAGCTTTCATGAAGGACAAGGCAATGAAAACAAATAGCTTAAAAAGCTAAAAAAAAATATGATCCCCAAGTTTCTTCCCAAACTATAGGAATGATCTAAGTGGGGTGTATGTCTTATAAGTACTTATTCCTTCATTTTAGCCAAGTTCCATAATGACACCATACCTAGCCTCTGTAAGAAGTTCTAAGGGTGGTTCAGCAGCACCCCTAAGCTGAGGAAAGCAGGTCTCTGAAACTGTCTTATCCTTCCTTGAGTGAACCTCCACGGCCTCAGCAGTTTCCAAACCTAGGTCATTTGATGTGCACATTAACACCTGCCGCCTCCACAGTAGCAAGACAAACATTCAGGCTCACAGCATTACTGCAAATAAAACATTTTGAGATTCCTAGCTTGTTCTTTGCAACACTACTACTAAGGATATTGTCTTAATGAAACATGAAAAAAAGGTCTGGTTTAACATAAGATCTTACAGTTTTATAGGTTTCACAACTTTAGACCACCTGGTCCTCAAAGAAGCTTAACCACATGAACTGTATGCTGATACTGTCTTACTTCCCACACATATATCAACATAATTTCTTCTTCTTCATTCAGTTTTTCCCGGTTAGGGGATGCCACAGCGGATCACCTGTCCGCTTATGACTGGCAGTGGAGTTTTACAGTGTCGAGTTGCCAGCCCAGCGCCCAACCTTCCACAGAAGGCACACACATGCACACACTCATGCCTAGGGCCAATTTAGAGAGTCCAATCCATCTACAGTATATGTCTTTGGGATGTGGGAGGAAACCGGAGAACCCAGAGGAAACCCACACGACCACAGGGAGGACATGCAGACTCCGCACAGAAGGCACCACAGCCAAGGATCGAACTGGAGAATCTCTTGCTGTGAGGTGGCAATGCTAACCGCTGCACCACAGTGGCCGCCCTATCAAAATTATTTCTAACGTGGCCAAAGTGGTTAGAAAAACATTTTATATAGCCCACCTAATCATGAAGGGATTCACATCTAGATCAGGGGAGGTCATTGTGCCTCTTTACTCATCCCTCATCAGGCCCATAATTGAGTACAATGCCCCTTTTGGGATGTACCTTACCAGACACCTGCAGCAACTGGAAAGACACCAAAAGTACCTCACCAACAGGATCAAAGGGCTCAAACAGATGCCATATGCTGCCCGGTTAAAGAAACTCCAGCTCTACTCAGTGGCATACCACCTGCTCAGAGGCGATCTATGCCTGACGTATAAAGCCATGTCCAACCCGGAATTAATGGACATGCTGCACCTCAGAAAATCCAAATCCCATCGAGCTACGGCCGAGAGACTTGAACCTCAGCACTGAAATAAATAGGACATGCTGGAGGGACAGATTCATAACCCAGAGGCTCCCTTCACTCTGGAATAAAATCCCAGTCCAGGTTAGGCAGCTTCCCTCATTGACTCTCTTCAAGAGGAATCTTGATGAGTGGATGGGAGATTGTAGGTTTACCCCAGGTATCACTTCTGTGTCACTGTTAGACAGAGGCACAGTATACTAACCTCGAAAATGGGCATAGCAAAATTAATTTAAAATGGGTGATGAAAGCCAAACACTCTCTGGCTAGGCTTATAAATGCCCTAGGGCAGATAGCCTAGTATGAACCTATGAACCTATAAAGGAAGCTAATGAATTGTTCTGACTGTAAGGGAAGATTCATTCCATAACATTGGAAGGAGTTTTGAAATGCTTCTTTTAATACTGATATTTATTTTTAGAATTAGGTATCCTAAACTGGTGCTGGCTCCCCCAACAGTACATGTATTTCTAACATTGTGCCACATACCAAATAGATGCCGTCTCTACCTAACCTATAAGATACAGAAATTAATGTAAGATTCAGAAATTAATGACATTTCATGAAATGTTCCTGAATACTTCAGGTATTCTGATTTTATGACTTTTCTTAGAAGGAACTGTTATACATTTTCAATCTGTTTCAGTGGGCTTGTTCAAAAGCTACAGAATGCAGTACTGTATTCAATAAGCAGACACATGAGTGATGTAAACAGTGGTCTTTCTTGGAATGACCTATTAGTCATACGTGATTCCATCATGAGACACACAGATGTCCCTCTCACCAGACTGGATAAGGAAAAGGACATGTGATCAGTCTGTCAGGTGCCAGGATATGCCATATCAACCATACACTCAAGTCTCTCAACAACAGGGACTGTTATGTCTCCATCATAGTCCATGTTGGTGTGAATAACTTGAGATGTACCTCTCCGGACTATATGAAGAGAGACATGACTGAGCTCTCGGACTGTGTATCTCAGGCAGTTATGTCCCTAGCCTTAAGCAGCATCTTACTTTCACCTAGGATGATGCCTCAATACAAACAGAAAATGATGGACTTCAATAATTGGCTTAGTTTCTGGTGTCATTCTAAGGGGATCCAGTATCTGTCAGCCTGGGATGACATGATCAACAGATCTCGATGCCTTTTTTGCCACAGATGGTCTTCATCCGTCTCCCCTAGGATTTTGGCTACTGGCTAAGACTCTTGCCACCCCCATAGTGCCTTTTTTAGGCAGTGCCTCAAGCACAAAATTCTCGATGTAAAAACTCCATCTAAAACCAACCTCAAGGTTATGCTGCTAAATGTTAGCAGTCTTAACATGAAACTGCACTCACTGGAAGCAGTCCTCATCTTGGAAGATGCGGACATGGAGCCCTAGTTCAAAGCTGTGGAGAGCACCCCAGCCATACTGGGTTATACCTCCTTCCACACGTTCAGACCACACACTGAAGGCATTAAAACTAAAGTAGGCGGTATATCAATATTCATTAAAGATAAATACACCTCCAGATTGGTTAAACAGTATGACTCCCTGGAGATAATTCAGGTCCAATTAACTGTTGGTAGGACACCTATTCAAGTCATTGCCATCTACAGGACCCCCTCCATGAATCAGGACACCCACTGTGCCTATTTGGATCTACTTGAGTCTATCAAGATACATCCGAGCACCATGATTTTGGGTGACTTTAACTACCCATCCATTGACTAGTAAACTATTCGTGCTCAAACTCATTTGCCCAAAGGTTCCTTGACTTCGTTAACTCCAATGTCCTTGCCCAGCTGGTTGACACCACCACAAGGGGTGCCAGCATCCTGGATCGGATTACCAATATGGGGGACCACTGTAGCACCCCTAGTTTGAGGTTTTCTCAGGTGAACTCTGACCACAGATCAGTCTCATTCGAAGTAACTATCACACCTGACCCCCCCCCAAGCAGCAACTAAACTAAAAAACTTCTCCAAAGCAGATTATAACTTCTTATGGGTTGGTATAAATAGCTTCACTGCACCTCCCCCCTCAGATGGAACTGGGAACTACGCTGAGTTCTACACCACTGCTTTATAACACCACCTGTATAACTGCATTGACTCAGCAGTACCTGATAGGACCAAAACAAGCTCAAGGAAGAGCAAACCTGCCTGGTGGACAACTGCCATTAACAGGATTTAGAATAAGAGGAAGAAAGTGCTGTCTAAAACAAAGAGGGAGCGAGCCCTGAACTGGAAATACTCCCTCTTCAAAATAATCAAGCAAATAAGCCTTCTTGTGAAGTCCTCCAAAGCAAACTACAAATTCAAATTAGCTTCCTCAACTAAGGACAACCATAAGGCATACTTTAGTTACATCCATAACCTAAAAGGAAAGGCCTAGATTTGTGCCAAACTGGTACTTAATGATACCACATAAACTGAACCCATACCTAACTTGTTGGCAGACAGGTTCTGTGAAAACTTCACTCCCCTGTCCCTGCCAGAAATACCCCATGACTTCCCTACCACCTGTCTCCTACCTTGTATCTCTAAAGAGCAGGCTGCAAATGTCCTCTCTAAGGCCAAAAACACAGCAACTATGGGATCTGATAACATCCCAGGCTGCGCCCTATATAGGCTCCAACAAGAATTAGCACGACCATTGGGTACTCTTTTCAATCATAGTCCAAGCAGCCAGTTTCATCCCAGCTGAATGGAAAACAGCCACTGTTATTCCCTTGCACAAAGGTGATGCTTCCACTGACCCCAGGACCTACAGACCTGTTAGCCTGACTAGTCTTACCTGCAAGGCCACAGAGCAAATCATCATGGTCCTTATCAACAAAGATATAGGTAATCTCCAAACACTTGACCCTACTCAGTTTGGATTTGTCAAAGGGAGATCATGCCTGTTAAACCTAGTGGACTTGTTCAAGACAAATCACCAAGGTCCCGGACAAGGGTAAATCTGTGCATACAGCCTACCTAGACTTAACAAAGGGGTTTGATACCATCCCCCACTCAGGCATCTTTGACAGACTCACCCAGCTATGTATAAACCCATTGTTTGGTGAGTTCCAAACTGGCTCCCTGATAGAACATATGTAGTCAAAATAGGGGAATCCACCTTCAACAGCAGACCTGTAGCCAGTGGTGTTCCACAGGGATCAGTCCTGAGGCTTCTACTGTCTGAAATTTATTTCTCTTAAGCACAAGCAAAAACTAAAGGTCTGTGACTGACAACAATTTGCTGATGACTGCAAACTGGGAGCAGTCATAGAATCTCCAAATGATGTCAACATCCTACAAGAGGGTCCTACACAAACAAATAATTGGTGCCAAAGTCATGGCCTTAAACTCAATGCAAAAAATGTATCATCTTCCCTTTCAATAAGAGCGATGTTTCTGCCAATTATCACATCAATAGCAACACTTTAAGTATGCATTCAGTGGTGAGAGACCTGGGCACACAGGTTGACAACAATCTTACCTTTGACCATGTCCCCACAGTGGTAAGAAGGGCATTCTATATTGCTCATCTCATAAGTAAGGGCACTGCCTCCAGAAAAAAGGAAGTTATAACATCCCTGTACTCTTCCTTCATCAGGCCAACAATTGAGTACAATGCCCCCTTTTGGTATGTACCTTTCCAAGCACCTGCAGGAATTAGAGAGAACATAAGGGTTCCTCACAAGGAAAATTCAAGGTCTTCAGCACCTGTCCTATGTGGATCATCTGAAATCACCATCACTTTATTCTGTTTCATACAGACTACTCAGAGGTGATCTCTGCCTTGCATACAAGGCAATCTCTGACCCTGCTTTATTGGAAATACTGCATATCCGTAAGTGAAATGGTATACGGGTTACTTGCTCTAAAGACCTTAAACTGGTATGTGACATTAATAAAACCTGCTGGAAAGACAGACTGGTCTCCCAGAGGATAACACACCTTTGGAACAGACTCCCACTTCATGTCAAACAGAGCACCTCAATGGCCCTGTTCAAACGCAGTCTAGACAATTGGATGGGTAACCATAAAGTCACCCCAGGAGTTCCACCTGTGTCCCTCTTGGACAGGGGCAACAGGTGCTGATCATGGAAATAAGGCTAGAATTTGACTAGGCTTATAAGGGCCCTAGGGCCATTAGCCTAGTAAATTCCTATAACTACACATGCCCTTTTAAATAAGACAAGATGCAGAACTTTTATGATTTTGGGAAATGTACAATGCTACAAATCCACACTGTTGTCACAAATGATGTCATTTTTTTATCATTCAACCATTTATTTCATAATCATAATTTAAATCCTTTTGATAAGTCTCATGATGCTACTTTTTTGCTATTAATGTATGTACTTTTTTTTTTTTTGCTGACCAGCTTAGATAACTTCGGCATTCTTTACTGAATTAGTTATGTTACTCAGCTTGCATTCATTAGTATGGCTGGCTGAAACTAACCTCCCACTTCAACATGGAAGAACAGTCTCAAAGTGGTCTCAGTATAGAACCCTGTGTGACAAAAGTAATAACTCCCATCAGGATGAAGTGCCAGCCAGGGCCAGTGTTAGCATTTTGGCGGCCCCCAGAAAGTACCAGTTGGAGGTCTCCTGATACTTCTAGTCAAGTACCACCTAGTCACTGTCACATCTCCTAAAACAATGTTTAGTTCATGCTGTAAAGTTTTAGGAGTAGTATGCAAACTTCAAACTATAGCTACATTGCTCTTACATTACAACAGTTCTGTGGTACCACACCATGTTAACCCATCTCACAGCTGGACAATCATGGTGACTGGCATTTAGTTGCAATAGTGTTACATTACAACGATATATGCAGGTCCAGCCTTGGGTGAAGTGAAGCCATAGGCAAAGGCCTTCATGGCGGCCCAGTGCCTGTTTCATCCATACACACATACACACATACATCTTCCAGTGATGAGCTTTGTTCAACCTCCAATACTAGGCTCTCCACACCATACACATTACCCTTTCCTCACATTCACATTTTGTCTTACTCATCAGCTTTATTCCAGAAGGCTTGGCTTTCTACATGCTATGAAGAGCAGTTCAGAGTTTTTTTCATTAAACAACTTTTTCATTCAGTGATGGCCTGAATAATAAAAAATATGAACACAAAAAGAAACTAAAAATTCAGCCTTGCTGTTCAACATTATTTTCTCCTGCATTCTTTTTAACACACCTTAACTGTGTAGGAAATAAATGAATTAAGCTGGGGCAGCCCCCACCATATGGTTATATATGTATTTTACAGCATTTTCCCAACCTTTTTATTCAGTGGTAACCTGAATAAAAATTGTAAGAAAAAAAATTCAGTCTTAATTTTTTGTTCTTTCAAGGAAGACAAGTTGCATCCAAGGCTTAATGTTTAAAGCTGACAAAATAGCTGGCCTAATTCCAAACAACTTACTCACAGTGTATGTGACCACTTTCACTGAGAGAAAGTCTTTTGGAATCTGGACCCCTGTGCAAGCCTGTTTATAGACAGGCCTTACATCAAAGCAAGTCACTTAGACTGAGAGCAACTCATTTGGAATCTGGCCCAGTATCACACAATAAACTGACAAGACAAATGTTTGAGAAGATGCATAAATCCCTTCTGGGCATACTGCCTCCCCCCCCCCAAAAAAAATACGATAGTCACAGTCTATGCATCCAACTCATGTTAGAGTGAGTTGGATTGAAAGCAAAGGTTCAAATGTCCATAATCATGTATTTCAAGCGACTGCTATAATACCTTCTCACCCCAACCCCCAAACCCCAAAAGACAGCCACCTATCTACTTGCTTGACTGAAAAGTGAAAAAAAAATTATAATGATCAAAGAAACGTATTCAAGCTTGTTGCTCCTAGACAGTACAATACCCCTACACAAGTTGCAGTGACATTCTTTGCATACCTCTGAGATCTGTGAGAATTGAAAAAACACAATGACCAAAATGTCACCAGCCCAAACACATACATACATACACATAGGCGGCCTTAGGCCTAGGCCAACTAGGCGGCCGCCTAGGGCGCCGCCCTAGCAGGGGCACTTTTCCAGTATTTATTTACTGTAGGTAGACCAGGATGGGGGGCAGCGGGTGGTGTGGTAGGGGGCGCCGTGGAGCCCTTTTGCCTAGGGCACCAGTTGACCTAAGGCCACTCCTGTACATACATATACATATATATATATATATATATATATATATATATATATATATATATATATATATACACACACATATATATATATATATATATACACACACACACACACACACACACACACACACACACACACACACATGCTACAGCATCCTTCTGCACACACCTCTAAACAGGTCTGGTTGTAGAATGGATGTGGTTGCGATCAGAGGCCATCACTAAGTCCACGACAAAATCTACTTATACAGTCTGAAACGTGAATGTCACCAGATCCCTATAAGTTCTAAGGGTATAAATGCTCCTTGATATACTTTTATGCCTTACTTTCAGAGATAATTACTTGTTAACTACATTTTATTAATGCTACGCATAGCTATGTATGTGCCCGGTATTACTGCATGTGTCCACAGCAAGCCAAGCCTATCACAAATTGCACAAATACACAGACATATGCTGAATAATCATGCCAGTTCACCTACATCATTTCCTTAGGGTGCTAGAGAAAACTAGATTACACAGGTAAACCAATGCAGTGACAGAGAAGGTATGCAGAGTCCAAATAAAAAAAAAAAGCTGCAGTTAAGAACTCAACCAGACCAAAAGCACTTTGAAATGGCAGTGCTACTCACTGTGCAATTTTGCCAATGAGTAGATGATTTTAGACACATTGTGCTCCTGAAAAATTACCAGTTAGCCACTTATCATATCTAAATGTTTAAAATAATTAGCAAAAGTTATTGCCAGTTTATTACTTTTAAATACACCACAACCCCCACACCCTCACACATAATGGCAATGCTGATGATGTCTGTGCTATAAAGTGAAAGAAATTAAGGCCAGCTTCTTACTCTTACACTGCACCCCCCCCCCTTACAATACAGTGGTAAACCACTTTTATTCACCTCACAGGGGAATTATGCATACCTGTCATTCTCTCCGATTTCAAATGTTCTGCCTCTTGTTAAAAAAAAAAATCTTTGATGAATAATTTAGGATCACAGACAGCCTATAACACCAGATATCAGTTTCATACTTTCTGTTCAGAAAATGCATGCTGATACAAACATATTATTCCATCAATGTTTTAAGTGAATTAGATTAATATTTAAAAAGTGTTTCTGATTTTGTGCATTCATTCCACCATTATTTTTGGTTTTGCCTAGAATTCCTGAACAAATAATTTGAGAATTATAGTATCTGATGTCCTGCCAACATTTATTAAACTCCCTGAAAGAGAAAAACATCCCTGAGGAAAACTATTTATCTGTGGAGTTGTGCCAGTAAATGAGAGGGTGCCTCAATGCAAATATGAATTGCTAAAAGGAAAATAACTGTTGTTCATGCAGACATGCACCCAACAGTTAATCAAAGTAATTTTTTTATACTTGTCTACCAAACAGGACCCATTCAGTTTAATAAGATGGACCTATGTCTCGTTCAGAACCCATTCAAGTTGGTATCCATCAATGGCTTATCTTGGGTCTTCTCTTTAACGTCACTGTGTACAGCATGTTAGTAAATTTCCAGCCAGCAGAGCTCATCGAATATGCAAGTAATTCAACCCTATCTTTTTTCTGAAAATTCAGTCTCTGAAGTCCCCTTTGCAAGATTTCAAGAATGGTTAACTTAGTCGAGGGGATATGAAAATGCCAGTAAAAGTAAAGCTATGCTGTTCACCAGGAATCCCTCTGAACCTGAATGATCTAAATATTTTTTAATATAAAATAAGATTCTGGCAACATGGCTGAAGTATTTGATAACCAAGTAACTTTGTGATCATTTATTGTTTTTTTATGAGCCTGCCTAGCAATCCACTTTCTAAGATGGGACAAGCCTCCAAAAAACTTGCAAAATCCACAGCCATCCTTCCTGCCAAGCCCCCAAGAAAAATACAACAGCATGAACCAGAAAGTTTTTTGGCCACCACCCAACCAAACATAATCCAAAAAATATGTTATATACTCAAAACAGATGTCCACCTCCAGAAACAATGCTACAGTGGTGCATTTCTACACTGTACCTAAAACCTGAGCTACAGCAACTAATCAAAACTACCAGAATGAATAATCACTGTGACACTCACTATTCTCAGTGAAGATGACAATCCTTTGAAACATCCTCACTACTGCAAAAAAGTTAAATCATTAAAAAAATCTTAAAAACAAACAAGCTACAAGTGCATCTGTAAAAAAACACATAAGCTACATTCACAAGGTAGTTCAACCGCAGACATTTGGTAGAAATTTTATATACAAACACTACATCAGCAATCCTATATTAACATATTATACATAATATATTGAAATCTCGGTCATGGAACAAAATACAGCAGTGGGCGCTGTCAAGGCAACTAGATACAAATGCTGTAAACGTGTCCTGCTGGACCCACAGTCCACCTGCTGAGGGTACACTGACCTTATCTAAATGAACTATTTCTTTAACATGATCGCATGGTTACAACTGTTTTATAAGCATTGTGATAATACTATGCAATGCTGAAAGTTATACCTACAGCAAAAGTTGTAAGACTTCTGTTGATAAATTTCCCTTCATATCTTGGCTTTAATTCAGGCATCTCATTTTTTGGTTAAGTTTTAGGATATCACACTAACATTTCAAACTGTATGCAATAATCCCTTAACACCATAACTTACCTTTAATTTTTACAGCTGTTTTCTACTACAGTTGTGTGTAAATAATTGTTTGGCACAAAAGTAAGGGACTGGTCTGACAAGCCATTCATTAAGCTAATCCAGTGGTAGAAATGCAAGGCTGTTCACATGGTTGCCTGGCAACAAATTCACGTTCAGTGTGTCACACATTTGTTACTGGTTCTGACAACTCCTGAGGGTTTTGCTAATGTCACAATGTTATGGGAACTACTATAAAAATATTTACTGACAGTATCAGTACAAGCTGTTTTATCAATGTCCCTACAAAAAAATAAATAAATAAACCTTACTTACCTGGCTGCTACAGACAGTCAGATCCTTGCCTTACTGAAGCAGACCTGATGGAGTGCAGCTTTTAGCTGTCATTGGCAGCTATAGCCAAGGAAAAATAAACATGAAAAGTTCTGTGCGGGCAGCAATGGGCGAAGGAGAAACTCATGTCCACCTGCATGCGAGTTGGGTGTGTGAGTGGTGGCCCATGTATATGGGGATATAACTGGGACCCTAGGTGTCTGCAGGTGCCTAATTCCGGCTATGGTGGTAGCTGCCCGCCATGTTGACCTGTTATGTCCCTGTTGTATCCCTATTGACTAACCAGAGTTTTACCCAATTAACTACATTCCCTATTTTTCAAAGGCAAAGGCTAGAAATCAACCACTAATGTATTTTTTAGAATGACTGTCTTTCTTAAATGTTTACTGAGAAAGGTTTTATGTCATCTTATCATTTCTAACTGTGGTTTGTAATGTTTGCTGTCATGTAGTACTACTGTAACTTGAAACTCTGTAAACAAGTAGTGCCTACAGAAATTTCAAGCAAAAACAAAAAAAAAATGAAATCAACTACATGTGGGCTGACCTATGATATAGTAAATTTGGCAATCATTCATTTATATGGAATGCTAAATATGAGCTAACATTTGATGCAATTAATTTGTCATTCATTCAGTCATGTGGAGTGCTAAATATCTTAGCATCATGTACTATCAATCCTTCATCAGATACTGTTGCTACCTTTTCAAAGAATGACATAAGATTCAAAAGCAGGCTCTCCATTTAACAAACTCATATTTGTTCCACATTTAGCAGAAATAAATCCTCATGCTTACTTTGGATAAGTTCCATTGTATCTTTTACTGATCTTATTCAGAAAACCAATCAAGCTGATGGGTCTAACATTCTTTTGAGTTTGGTGTAACCTTACACCTTTATTAAATGGCAGCAATACAGCCGGCCTCTGTCAACCAGGATACATCCAAATACTAACATTTTGTTCAGGAGGCCTCAGACGTTTAAGTAGGTATTCCTTAAATTCTGGTGAAAAATCCAATAGCAACATCGTGCAGTGGAGGTAACCACTGAAGTTATAGACGCAAAAGCTAAAGTAGATTTATTTTCCCTTAGAAGGTGCCCATGCTCCAACTGAGGAGTCCCTTAAATTGCACTTAGCTGCTTGGAGAACACCTCAGCTGGGCTCTCTACAGCATTTGCCACTTTAAGTGAAATCTCCTAATCCCTAATAGTCTCATACCCCTTGAGAGGCCCAATAGTATAAATCCAGCATTACGCCCCCAATCAAATCACATCCTTCGTCATTAAAGTTAAGTAAATTTGCACCTAGTATTATAGATGGTCAGTTTTCCTCTGTTTCTCCTGCCAGCCTGATTGACATGGGTATCCTGAGGCAGTGTAGCAATTACCTCATGCACACTGACAACCCACTATGTCTAAACCACTCAAGCTCAATTTGTCAGAGATGCATATACACTAAGAATCTAGAATCCTTGTTCTCTCGTTCACAGAACAGTGACACTAAACAGGCTGTCAGCCCACATACTACACCTCCTGCACAAACCATGCTCTCAACACATAAACCATTATACATGAAGGTACTCACCACAAATTCACCTAAACACCAGATAAACACCAGAGACTTCTGAAACACAAACATGCTACATCTAATACAGTATTTACAGCACTCAATACACATAAACCCACAAGCAGACGTGTCTCACAAATAATCCCCTAAGGCAAACCACATCTAAACAAAAATTTTTGGTTATAGGTAACTCCATAGTAAGACACACAGATGTCCCACTCACCAGGCTGGACAAGGAGAAGGCTATAGCCAGCTGTCTACCGGGTGCCAGTCTCTCCATAACAAGTATATGTTGGTGTGAATGACTTGAGACATACCTCCCTGGACTACAAGAAGAGACACATCACTGAGCTCTCTGAATATGTGTCTCAGGCAGGTATGTCCCTAGCCTTGAGCAGCATATTACCTTCACTGAAGATGATACCACAATATAAACAAAAAAATGATTGACTTCAACAGTTGGCTTAGTTTCTGGTGTCATTCTAAGGGGATCCAGTACCCGTCACCCTGAGATGAGATGGTAGGTAGACCACACTGCTTTGCCAGAGATGGTCTTCATCTGTCACCTCTGGGATCTTGGTTACTGGCTAAGGCTCTTGCATCCCCCACAGTGCCATTTTTAGGCAATGTCACAAGAAAATTCACAATGTAAAAATATCTTCAAAAAGCAACCTCAAGGTTATGCTGCTAAACGCTAGGAGTCTAAGCCTAAAATTGCACTCACTGGAAGCAGCCCTCACCTTAGAAGATACTGACATCTGTGTTGTCGCAGAGACTTGGTTTAAGGCCATGGATAGCACCCTAGCCATACCAGGTTATAATGTCTTCCACACATTCAGACCACAAACTGAAAGTGCAAGAACTAAAGTAAGTGGAGTATCAGTATTCATCAAAGACGAATATACCTCTAGACTGGTTAAACAAAATGACTCCCTTGAACTTATCCAGGTCCAAATTACTGTAGTTAAGACCCCTCTCCAAGTTAGTGCCAGTTATAGGACCTCCTCCATGAACCAAGATACCCACACTACATACTTGGATCTACTTGAATCACTCAAGATACAACCAAACACCTTGGTTTTAGGTGACTAACTACCCATCCATTGACTGGGTAAATTATACGTCTACTAACACACTTGCCCAAATATTCTTGCACTTCATCAACTCCAATGCCCTTGATCAGTTGGCTGACACCCCCACAAGGGGTCCAAACATTCTGGACCTGGGGTTGTACTTGGCTAGGCGTGTAAGGGCTCTACAGTCATTTGCCTAGTAACCTCCTATGATCCTATGAACTTGCCCAGTTCCAAAGTCTGCGTTTTTTTCAGCTTTTATCATAAACGTAGCAAGATAAGGAAAATATTTGAGTTATATAATACCTCAGCATATTTCTCTCTTGGTTTACTGTGAAGTTTGTACAAAATTTGTTTCTGTAGGTATGCTTCTTGCTGCGAGCTAATTGTTAACATTACATTCACAATTTTTTACTTTTAACTTTAATTTAAAAAAAAAAAAAAAAAAAAAAAAAAAAGCTTATTACTGCTTTCAAATTTTGGGATGCATCTGAATCCATAGTTAAATGCCAAAGAATAAAAAAAAAGAATCCTATACTTATTTAACAGACTTTTTTTCACAAACCCTTTTGTGTGTATGTCTTATTAATTCTGGGATTCCACCATTTTTTTAAATTTACCTGTATATGTATAACTTACAGGTGTGCATTCACGAATGCAGAAAATAATAATATAAAACTCACTGACAGCATCCTGAGAAGATTTATTTGGGTCATTGAGGACAAGTCTGTTTTCATAAATATATCATTTAATGCAGTATAGTTTTCATTGTTATTTCTTGGAAAGTTGATTTACTTATGAGAAAGGTTGATTTTATTCTTACATTAAAGATAACGGTGTCATTAGCAGTCTTTATTACAGAAGTTATAACAATGGGTGGGAAAAACAAAGACTCTCACTACATCCAAGATGCTGCCACAGTTCTATATAAATTTGATGAACATAATCCAAGCATATTTATCTGATATTTCACCAGTTAGTATGTTTATAGCTAAAACAGCAATTACAAGTCTTAACTTATCCCGGCACCACAGGACAAAGAAAGCATGTGAGGTCCTAAGATAACTTGGTTTTACTGTATATTTATTATTTTTAATGTAAAAAAGCATTTTCTCTTGTCCAGGACACTATCAGGATAATTTTACTAGCATATTAACTGTACAAGCAGATGTATCAGCCCACAGCTTCCCACTAAACATGAATGTGAAATTATACAAGGAAATGAGTAGTCATGTTAATATTCCCCTTTCCACCTCTCCCACAAAGTACCACCATATACTTAGTCAGTCTCTGCCCTGTTACTATGGAAGTTAAGCTTGGTTCTCTGTTGAGTTTTTGGCTGTGATTCCATTTGTGTGTAATGTGAATGCACTCCCTCTCCTCTGTGGGCTTTATCCATGTACTTTGGTTTCTTCTTCTAGACCATCAGATGTATTATATATGCCTCTGGCCATTTGCACTTTTACCTTCATCCCAATCTAACACCAGATGGGTACACATAAGTAAACTATCCCTTTTTGGAGGGGCAGGAAAGTAGCACTATCACCATACAGGATTTATATATCCCTGCATTTGCCTTTTCAGTTTATTATGGAATTATTTTGTTAGCCTTAAATATTACGCTTTATACACAGATTTTTTCTTTCAAGGAAAAAGAAGACTGAATTTCTTTCCTTACTTGTGAATTTTTTTCTTCCTGCAGTTAATGATCAGGAAATCCCTGTACCCTTCCTCATTTTCCAGGACTATTGACTCCTCCTGCCCTCCCTGGACTTACTCCAATAAGTGTTAGGGATGACAAGGAGATCAGGACATTCTTGATCCCTTTCATGCTGCATGCTGGAAGACTTTTTATTTTATATATTAATTTTATATGAGCTATTGCTGTCCTCTTTTGCATTCACCTTGGTATGTCTAAGGGCTTCTCTCCTTTGTGGACTATTCCTTCCTGCAGGGAATGCTTAGGTGAACATGCTCCCCCTAGGGTTGAGCACACCCATCCATCCTTGCCAGGGTCTAAGAAGATTGAGATGCTACTCAAACCTAGGTTGCCTGGCATATAGTTAGAACTTTATCCTTCTTCATCATGGCACTGGCTCTTAACTCATGATTTTTTTTCAGGCCATCATTAAATCAAAAGTTTGTAAGAAAGCTTTGAGATGCACCTCAAAAATTTCCCTTCATATCTTGGCTTTAATTCAGGCATCTCATTTTTTGGTTAAGTTTTAGGATATCACACTAACATTTCAAACTGTATGCAATAATCCCTTAATACCATAACTTACCTTTAATTTTTACAGCTGTTTTCTACTACAGTTGTGTGTAAATAATTGTTTGGCACAAAAGTAAGGGACTGGTCTGACAAGTCATTCATTAAGCTAATCCAGTGGTAGAAATGCAAGGCTGTTCACATGGTTGCCTGGCAACAGATTCACGTTCAGTGTCACACATTTGTTACTGGTTCTGACAACTCCTGAGGGTTTTCTAATGTCACAATGTTATGGGAACTACTATAAAAATATTTACTGACAGTATCAGTACAAGCTGTTTTATCAATGTCCCTACAAAAAAATAAATAAATAAACCTTACTTACCTGGCTGCTACAGCCAGTCAGATCCTTGCCTTACTGAAGACGACCTGATGGAGTGCAGCTTTTAGCTGTCATTGGCAGCTATAGCCAAGGAAAAATAAACATGAAAAGTTCTGCGCGGGCAGCAATGGGCGAAGGAGAAACTCATGTCCACCTGCATGCGAGTTGGGTGTGTGAGTGGTGGCCCATGTATATGGGGATATAACTGGGACCCTAGGTGTCTGCAGGTGCCTAATGCCGGCTATGGTGGTAGCTGCCCGCCATGTTGACCTGTTATGTCCCTGTTGTATCCCTATTGACTAACCAGAGTTTTACCCAATTAACTACATTCCCTATTTTTCAAAGGCAAAGGCTAGAAATCAACCACTAATGTACTTTTTAGAATGACTGTCTTTCTTAAATGTTTACTGAGAAAGGTTTTATGTCATCTTATAATTTCTAACTGTGGTTTGTAATGTTTGCTGTCATGTAGTACTACTGTAACTTGAAACTCTGTAAACAAGTAGTACCTACAGAAATTTCAAGCAAAAACAAAAAAAAAATTAAATCAACTACATATGGGCTGACCTATGATATAGTAAATTTGGCAATCATTCATTTATATGGAATGCTAAATATGAGCTAACATTTGATACAATTAATTTGTCATTCATTCAGTCATGTGGAGTGCTAAATATCTTAGCATCATGTACTATCAATCCTTCAACAGATACTGTTGCTACCTTTTCAAAGAATGACATAAGATTCAAAAGCAGGCTCTCCATTTAACAAACTCATATTTGTTCCACATTTAGCAGAAATTAATCCTCAGTCTTACTTTGGATAAGTTCCATTGTATATTTTACTGATCTTATTCAGAAAACCAATCAAGCTGATGGGTCTTACATTCTTTTGAGTCTGGTGTAACCTTACACCTTTATTAAATGGCACCAATACAGCCGGCCTCTGTTAACCAGGATACATCCAAATACTAACATTTTGTTCAGGAGGCCTCAGACGTTTACGTAGGTATTCCTTTAATTCTGTTGAAAAATCCAATAGCAACATCGTGCAGTGGAGGTAACCACTGGCAGTTATAGACGCAAAAGCTAAAGAAGATTTATTTTCCCTTAGAAGGTGCCCATGCTCCAACTGAGGAGTCCCTTAAATTGCGCTTAGCTGCTTGGAGAACACCTCAGCTGGGCTCTCTACAGCATTTGCCACTTTAAGTGAAATCTCCTAATCCCTAATAGTCTCATACCCCTTGAGAGGCCCAATAGTATAAATCCAGCATTACGCCCCCAATCAAATCACATCCTTCGTCATTAAAGTTAAGTAAATTTGCACCTAGTATTATAGATGGTCAGTTCTCCTCTGTTTCTCCTGCCAGCCTGATTGACATGGGTATCCTGAGGCAGTGTAGCAATTACCTCATGCACACTGACAACCCACTATGCCTAAACCACTCAAGCTCAATTTGTGAGAGATGCATATACACTAAGAATCTAGAATCCTTGTTCTCTCGTTCACAGAACAGTGACACTAAACAGGCTGTCAGTCCACATACTACACCTCCTGCACAAACCATGCTCTCAACACATAAACCATTATACATGAAGGTACTCACCACAAATTCACCTAAACACCAGATAAACACCAGAGACTTCTGAAACACAAACATGCTACATCTAATACAGTATTTACAGCACGCAGTACACATAAACCCACAAGCAGACGTGTCTCACAAATAATCCCCTAAGGCAAACCGCATCTAAACAAAATTTTTTGGTTATAGGCAACTCCATAGTAAGACACACAGATTTCCCACTCACCAGGCTGGACAAGGAGAAGGCTATAGTCAGCTGTCTACCGGGTGCCAGTCTCTCCATAACAAGTACATGTTGGTGTGAATGACTTGAGACATACCTCACTGGACTACAAGAAGAGACACATCACTGAGCTCTCTGAATGTGTGTCTCAGGCAGGTATGTCCCTAGCCATGAGCAGCATATTACCTTCACTGAAGATGATACCACAATATAAACAAAAAATGATTGACTTCAACAGTTGGCTTAGTTTCTGGTGTCATTCTAAGGGGATCCAGTACCCGTCACCCTGAGATGACATGGTAGGTAGACCACACTGCTTTGCCAGAGATGGTCTTCATCTGTCACCTCTGGGATCTTGGTTACTGGCTAAGGCTCTTGCATCCCCCACAGTGCCATTTTTAGGCAATGTCACAAGAAAATTCACAATGTAAAAATATCTTCAAAAAACAACCTCAAGGTTATGCTGCTAAACGCTAGGAGTCTAAGCCTAAAATTGCACTGACTGGAAGCAGCCCTCACCTTAGAAGATACTGACATCTGTGTTATCGCAGAGACTTGGTTTAAGGCCGTGGAAAGCACCCTAGCCATACCAGGTTATAATGCCTTCCACACATTCAGACCACAAACTGAAAGTGCAAGAACTAAAGTAAGTGTAGTATCAATATTCATCAAAGACGAATATACCTCTAGACTGGTTAAACAAAACGACTCCCTTGAACTTATCCAGGTCCAAATGACTGTAGTTAAGACCCCTCTCCAAGTTAGTGCCAGTTATAGGACCTCCTCCATGAACCAAGATACCCACACTGCATACTTGGATCTACTTGAATCGCTCAAGATACAACCAAACACCTTGGTTTTAGGTGACTAACTACCCATCCATTGACTGGGTAAATTATACGTCTACTAACACACTTGCCCAAATATTCTTGCACTTCATCAACTCCAATGCCCTTGATCAGTTGGCTGACACCCCCACAAGGGGTCCAAACATTCTGGACCTGGGGTTGTACTTGGCTAGGCGTGTAAGGGCTCTACAGTCATTTGCCTAGTAACCTCCTATGATCCTATGAACTTGCCCAGTTCCAAAGTCTGAGTTTTTTTCAGCTTTTATCATAAACGTAGCAAGATAAGGAAAATATTTGAGTTATATAATACCTCAGCATATTTCTCTCTTGGTTTACTGTGAAGTTTGTACAAAATTTGTTTCTGCAGGTATGCTTCTTGCTGCGAGCTAATTGTTAACATTACATTCACAATTTTTTCCTTTTAACTTTAATTAAAAAAAAAAAAAAAAAAAAAAAAAGCTTATTACTGCTTTCAAATTTTGGGATGCATCTGAATCCATAGTTAAATGCCAAAGAATAAAAAATAAATAAAAAAAAAAGAATCCTATACTTATTTAACAGACTTTTTTTTCGCAAACCCTTTTGTGTGTATGTCTTATTAATTCTGGGATTCCACCATTTTTTTAAATTTACCTGTCTATGTATAACTTACAGGTGTGCATTCACGAATGCAGAAAATAATAATATAAAACTCACTGACAGCATCCTGAGAAGATTTATTTGGGTCATTGAGGACAATAATCTAGTCTGTTTTCATAAATATATCATTTAATGCAGTATAGTTTTCATTGTTAAGTCTTGGAAAGTTGATCTACTTATGAGAAAGGTTGATTTTACTCTTACATTAAAGATAACGGTGTCATTAGCAGTCTTTATTACAGAAGTTATAATAATGGGTGGGAAAAACAAAGACTCTCACTACATCCAAAATGCTGCCACAGTTCTATATATATTTGATGAACATAATCCAAGCATATTTATCTGATATTTCACCAGTTAGTATGTTTATAGCTAAAACAGCAATTACAAGTCCTAACTTATCCCGGCACCACAGGACAAAGAAAGCATGTGAGGTCCTAACATAACTTGGTTTTACTGTATATTTATTATTTTTAATGCAAAAAAGCATTTTCTCTTGTCCAGGACACTATCAGGATAATTTTACTAGCATATTAACTGTACAAGCAGATGTATCAGCCCACAGCTTCCCACCAAACATGAATGTGAAGTTATACAAGGAAATGAGTAGTCATGTTAATATTCTCCTTTCTACCTCTCTCACAAAGTACCACCATATACTTAGTCAGTCTCTGCCCTGTTACTATGGAAGTTAAGCAGTTGATCTCAGTGCTTACCCATCAGTCTTCAGTCACTTGCTCTAATCCTTCAGAACAGTTTCCTCTTGCCATTGTATTTTTAATACTTAATGTCAGAAAACCAGAAATGTGTCAGCAGAGGCAACAGTATATACTACCCATACCATTCAAAGTTTTATTTTTTATTTGC
Source organism: Protopterus annectens (assembly GCF_019279795.1). Lineage (NCBI taxonomy): Eukaryota > Metazoa > Chordata > Ceratodontiformes > Protopteridae > Protopterus > Protopterus annectens. The sequence continues at coordinate 896,195,703 of NC_056739.1, forward strand.
ATTTATTACAGTGGTTGGGGTGGCAGGTCCTCTGAATGACAGCAACAATAAGTTGAAATACTTTCCTGTGCTCAAATTACTTTCTTGCTTAGTGATCACTTTGCAGAAGATCACCAACAGTATCTATCTGTTTGAGGGCACAACCTGTGTATATAACTAAAGGGCAGCGACGTGATCGTGGACATGGCTGATTGGGGGTGGTAACACTGCATATGTGTCTCACAGCAATAAATTGAAATTTGTTTGTCCACATTCATCAAAATCTGTCACAGGAGGGCTACGCAAAAAAGGGCAATCATATGGTGGTAGGGAGGCAGGTCATGTGTGAAAACATAGGATATTTAAATGATAGCTGATGAATGATCACTGATAAGTCTTGTCACAGGAATTGTGTGTGTGTCTTGTGAATTACAGCCTGAAATATATTAAAAAGGCGGATGAGTCTTTCACTTTCCTCACAATCAGACATCAGGTGTGTGCCCAGGAAGTGGTCATCTTTTATTTATTTATTTTTTGGTGTGGGGAGGGGGGGTTGGCTGATTGAGAAAGTCAAAGTCAGTTGCACTATCTCTGTGAAATAATTACTGATTTGGCTTGTTGGAGATTAGTATATACATGTATATTATATATACATATACGTATATATGTATATATATATATATATATATATATATATATATATATATATATATATATATATATATATCTAATGTCTGACAGCAAAAGGGCATCTTTGCCCGCCATTATATTATTTCTTTTTCCTTGATTTTTGAGATAAGAGATTGAAACATACGGTGGGGAGATGCAGTGTGTTGCACACTTCATTCTGACAGCAGTGATGTGAGAAGATAAATTCCACATGGCTTGTCTGTGGATGAAAATGACTGCCACTGTTGTCATTTGTTCAAGTTAGGCAGTCATTATTTTGCCTTTGGAGAAATAGAGTCAATTTGTGTCAGTTAGGACATGATAAAAGCATGTGGGAGCTAAAGTGCATCAGTGGAACCTCTGAAGTGCTTTGTCTAAGGCTCCATTTTGCCTAAGGCTGGCTAAGCTGACTGCAAGTCAGACAGCTGGCATGTCTATAGTTAGTTTTGTGGAAATAATGAGTAAGCACATACTGAGACAGTCTGTGGACAAAAGTGAATGCCAGCTGGAATACCTGACTGATTCTTCACTGTGGCTTAATTTAACAATGACAGATATCCGAGGTGTATACATTCAATAAAGTGGCTGTAATTGATCTGCATGGGAACTGTCTATGATGAAAATGAGATTGAGTGAGTTTGTGTGTGAGTGAGAGAGAGGTTGCAGTGTTCTTTATCAGTGGCAGTCTTGGCAGGATATGGATGACAGCAAATAATCACTGGCTGCGTGTTGCACTGAATAGTGTTAGCATCATAACAGCACTTGGTTCTCTGTTGAGTTTTTGGCTGTGATTCCATTTGTGTGTAATGTGAATGCACTCCCTCTCCTCTGTGGGCTTTATCCATGCACTTTGGTTTCTTCTTCTAGACCATCAGATGTATTATATATGCCTCTGGCCATTTGCACTTTTACCTTAATCCCAATCTAACACCAGATGGGTACACATAAGTAAACGATCCCTTTTTGGAGGGGCAGGAAAGTAGCACTATCACCATACAGGATTTATATACCCTGCATTTGCCTTTTCAGTTTATTATGGAATTATTTTGTTAGCCTTAAATATTAAGCTTTATATACAGATTTTTTCTTTCAAGGAAAAATAAGAAGACTGAATTTCTTTCCTTACTTGTGAATTTTTTTCTTCCTGCAGTTAATGATCAGGAAATCCCTGTACCCTTTCTCATTTTCCAGGACTATTGACTCCTCCTGCCCTCCCTGGACTTACTCCAATAAGTGTTAGGGATGACAAGGAGATCAGGACATTCTTGATCCCTTTCATGCTGCATGCTGGAAGACTTTTTTATTGTATATATTAATTTTATATGAGCTATTGCTGTCCTCTTTTGCATTCACCTTGGTATGTCTAAGGGCTTCTCTCCTTTGTGGACTATTCCTTCCTGCAGAGAATGCTTAGGTGAACATGCTCCCCCTGGGGTTGAGCACACCCATCCATCCTTGCCAGGGTCTAAGAAGATTGAGATGCTACTCAAACCTAGGTTGCCTGGCATATAGTTAGAACTTTATCCTTCTTCATCATGGCACTGACTCTTAACTCATGATTTTTTTTCAGGCCATCATTAAATCAAAAGTTTGTAAGAAAGCTTTGAGATGCACCTCAGAGAATCTAGAATATGAATTCTGGGGGCCTAATGGGTCCAGACATACAGTTTAATTCAGTTATATCTTCAAGTAGAGTCTTGGTCAGTTAGGATATGTTAAAAGCATGAGGGCACTAAAGTGCATCTGTGGGACCTCTGAAGTGTTGTCTAGGGCTGCATTTTGCCTAAGGCTGGCCATGTTGACTGCAAGTCAGACAGCTGACATGTCTATAGTTAGTTTGGTGGAAATAATGAGTAAGTACATACTGAGACAGTCTGTGGACAAAAGTGAATGACCACACATCCATAGTTTGATTACAAGTAATGGTCAATGACATGCTGTAATACAGCCCCATCTCATTCCATCTAGCCACACCCATTCAGTTGCTTCCTGCACTCCCACTCTGCTTTGACGTCACAATCCACCAGTGTATTTCCCATAATTTGAAAAGAAGTAAAACAGGAAAGCATTAATTGCAACTGTGACTCGGTACTTTGAAATTCAGCATGCACTTGCTTCATTAATTCTGTATCTGAAAGCATAACCTAATTGCATAACTGAATATCTAGATTTGTCTTCCAAAAAACTATACTTGAAAAATGTCAAACAGTTTCAGAGCTGTAATCCAATAATGATATTCTCTACCAAAATGCTTATGTGGCCATTTATTTATTGATTGACATTTGTTGACCGGGAAAGTCCACTGGGACAGAAAGTCCCATTTTCAGTGGAGGCCCAGGGAGAAAAGCTCCACAATTAGAAAAAAAATAATTTTCAGTTTATATTACAAAATGTACTAGAATTACAGAAAAATGTTAAAAAAATAAAATCACCATCAATTAAAGACATTTTTAAATTTTGGATCAGAGTCACCAATGAAGAGAAACATAGACATAAGGTTGACAATCACCAATTAGAGATTAAGTACTAAGAGGTAAAAAAGGAAGTTGTTAGGGTAACTTTAAAAGTGCCAGACTTCCAAACTGCATCATACTTGGTTTATATTTGATGTGAGTATACAGCTTCTTCCCTAGGTGGTGGAATACAGCCTGCATCCATAAAATGTCTTCATGTATTTTCATTACATCACAGTAAATTAAATAAAACATTTCACCAGAAAAGGCAATGTTTCTGTTAAGATAATTAGGATAAGCTCTGTGTACTGACAAAGGCAATTTGAATCAATGTGCAGTGAAATACTACAGGGAAGAATAGCAGTCATGAGAACATTTCATACCTGAATAACCAAATATAATTCTAAACACATTTATGAGGTATGTTCGAAGAAGAAATGACATATGGCCTCATATTTAGGTACCAAAAGTAGAGTTTCAGAGGACCTTTGGTGTTATAGTCTGGCATTATACCCAGTTATCATTAGAGTGGCCAATATGAAATCTGATCAAAATGCAAGATGAAACCAATGTCCAGGGCACATATTATATACTAAACAGTCATTCTACTAGAAGAAGAAGAAAAACACACGTTCGTGCACACACAATTTAAGCAGAAACAGCAACACTTCTGTTTCCGCATTTAGGGTGAGGCCTAAACTACATGTGCTAACAAAAGTAACAAGCTGCCATGTAAATAGAATACAGATGGAGTTAAATCCTTAACCAAAAAATGGTATCCTAGAGTACATTTTGTGACATAGTAACTTATTAAAATTTTTTCCCATTGTCTTATGAACTATAACAGAGGAGCTATCATGTGGCACTGCATGAATTCTAAATGCAGTACTTTAGAGGAACTTTGGTGTCAGAGTCTGGCATTATACTGATTTTACAACAAAAGGCTGTATAGCCTCTGCTCAAAAGGTAGGGTGAAAATCACAAATGGAGCCCATTTGCAAGTTCATATTATATCAGAAGAAGCAAAAACTCATTTGTCCAGAAAAAAAGATATAATTTTTTTTTTATTATTTTAACATGCCATAGCCAAAATGACATGGTCTGAAGCACCTAAAGTCATGAGTTCAAATCCAGAACTGAGCTGCACAAAAATCCATAAAGGTACAAGTTTTGTCTAATTTTTGCCATTGTAAATTATGCTCAGTTACCATTAAAGGTTTTGTGCTGAACTTTCTGCTCAGTACGGACAATGCTTAAATAGTCCAGAATACAACAACGTACTGAGTTCTGACTGTATTAGAAGAAATAATCCTATTTAATTATCATGTGTGTGTGTGTGTGTGTGTGTATATATATATATATATATATATATATATATATATATATATATATATATATATATATATATATATATATGTTTTTTTTTCATCTGTAACATGGTGTGATTAAAATTCCACAGTCTGAAGGAGGTAAGCAGTGGTATCAAATTCGCTGCTGAGCTTCAATGAAATCCGTAAGGGTGAAATATCAGTCGAGTGCATTTTGTTGCTCAAGTAAACGTCTTGTTAGTACTATCTGAAAGTTCTGCAATGAAATCCTCAAGGGGCTGAGATATGGCTTTTTACATACTGGTACCACATACAGACATTCCATAGACTTTCAGTGTTATAACCTAGCATTCTGCACCAAACTTGGTTTCCACTGGAGTGATGTACATGACTTCTGCTCAGTATTCAGAATACAGTTACATCTAGAATAGACATTCCTAAGTCATCATTACATTACAAATTACATCAGAAGAAAAACTCCAATAACTTTCTCCTTAATAGTGAAGTTGTTTTTCCATTGGAATTAAGTTTCTCCAATTTAGACTCATATGCAGCAAAGTGCACTACACGAAGGTAAAATTGTGCTAGTGTCCTTATACCTAGAATCACCACCTACATGAATTCTGCAGGTGAAGGTCATGACATAGCAGCCTGAAACATTTTCCATAGTGTTTCAAAAAGTTATGCAAATATGATGTTATACTTCCAGGTACAACACAGTCTCATTTTGGTACTTTGTCTTCCTACCTTTTGCCCACCCCCACCACCGCAAAAAAAGAAAAAAAAATACATTTTGCTTTTTTAGGCTAACAAAAATAATATGCATCTGAAACACTGCATTCACATATTGTCGTGAAGCAAAAAACTGGTACTTTCTTACGATTTTTTTTCCCTTATGAAAATATGCAAATGTTACTTATTCTGACAGATATGAACATATTTACGACTCTGCTGTTAGTATATATTACAATGTCTAATAGGGAAAACCAATATCCTGATCATATGACAGATCTTATCCTGAACATTTTATAAGACTATCTTACTTGATGATCAGGTTGAAATTCAGGCCAGAATGGTCTTTTTCAACTGACAAACTACAAAATTTACATATCAGTCACTTGGATACAAAAGTGTGGCTTTCAGTCCTCTTTAAAGTTAAAAAAATATATTAAACACGAATATATAATGGTGATGTGACTTCAGCCTAAAAAGTATTTTTTGCAGAAAAAAAAAGATGTAGCTCTCTTCCCTTAATTTGAGGGGAGAACCCCAGTCTTAAGGAAAGTTTATATATATAATTATGTCAGTAATAGCTTGCAAATTTTTTATGAAAAAAGTTAAAACATTTTAAAGACAGAAGCATTTATACCCAAGCAAGCAAAAATGGTCGGCAGCTTGTGAATAGTTATCTGAGAAATGGTCAACAGAAAAAGGAGTTAAAATCCTTACAACTGCTATTATGGTCATTGTTTTTTTTAACCACCTGCAGTATAAAAACGGAATCCCTACACTTTTGGTTAATAGACTGTAGCTGTTGTAATATTTTTTAAGTATACATATATACTCATTTTAGGGTAATTTTAGATACGTTATGATTTACATCAGTTTCAGAAGAGTTCAGTTTAATTGAGTTGTAGACAAAGTGAGGTTTAGATTAATCAATATACAACACAACATGTACATTGTCATGGCATACTGTAGTGATTTTCACCAAAGAAATATAAGTGACCAACAAATACATAAATATTGATGTAAATCAACTTTGTCTTCCAAAATTTGTATAAACAGAGTGCTGTTTCCTTTAAATGTGGCATGTGTTTTATTCAGTTGTATATGTTACTTTAACAGCAGAGACAAGCTTGCTTGTTTTAGTAAGAAAAAGTTTTTGAATGAACACTGAATGAACATTTGGACAGAACATAAAAGAGATGATTGGAACAAGCTTAGGTAAAGACAGCTTGCCTTGATAAAGGGAACCCAAGTGCCCAGATCAGTAGCTCTAAGATAAAGAGCCAACCAAAATGAACCACCACCTTGAAAAATTTGTAAAATGTTCCTGCCAGGAAGAGTTCAGGAGAGAGCTACTCTCAGAGACAGTTTCCCAGCAAAATAGAGCCAAACTTAGATTACTCAATGTTTATTTTAGTTAAAACCATAAGACTTTGTTTTGCCTGGAAGAACCTGCCTTATCTGCACTTGTATGTAATAAACAGCAAAATTTTGTACAGCTTGATAGCTTCAGCTGCATTAAATTTCCGCACTATACATCTTTAAACTTAGAACAGCAAGAATTTAAGTACAAAAGGGGGACAGCACTGACTCAGACTAAGGTATTTAAAAGTATTCCCCATAATCCAAGTACAGTGATCTTGGAGTTGGTATACACAAACTACAAAATATTGGGAGATGCAGGGGGGTTAACACTTTAAATGTGCAATAATGAGCTTTGTATGTTACTGTTTTATTCCCCCACCAGAATCACATTTAAGTTTTTAAACCATCAGGACCTCTCAATACTGAGTCTCAAACTTCTGATGTGCACACATGCACTAGCAAACATTCAAGAAAAAGAAATTTAACAAGGCATTCAGTGAAGACATACTCAATGTAAGGTACTGTAAACAAGTATCTACAAACATACACAAGAAAGGTATATTAATTTTATTGTTAATCCCAACTAAAAGTTTTCATTACAGTACTGCTTTAAATATTAAATATAATTAATACTTTCTATGAATAGCTGGAATTAGAATATATATATATATATATATATATATATATATATATTATACATACATATATATATATATATAGAGAGAGAGAGAGAGAGAGGTTTCAATCAGAATAATTTCTTTCATTTTTCATGTGCAGCATAAATACATCAACTCTTTCATTTCTTCAGTGAGTTATGCTCTAGGACACTTCATCTATGATATCATCAACAAAGGGAGGATATCATCTATGTAATATAAAGCCAGTAGCACAGTGTTCAATAAAAGTAGCAGCAAGCAATTTATACCAGTTGTTTAGTTATAAAACACACACACATGCTTGTGGAAAACAGTTACTGTGTATAAAAATTATTGTAAATAACACTCATGTCCTTAAGCTCAACCTAAGCAGTTCAAAATAATTTGTCCGTTAATCAGTTTAATATGCTAGCTGCATTGGCACAGGAAGGAAAAGTTCAACTAGCAGTTTAGGCACCTGCTGGAACTGGTGTTGGGGAGGAATGGTGTGATATTTCTTTGCCGACTCACTTTTCTTCAGGTCAGGGTGTGGGAGCGTACTGCTGGAATGCATGTTCTTGTGGTAGAATACTCACTACAAATCATAGATCCCATGGGAGTACTGGCTTCAAGGGGTGCGCAAATATTTGGAGTTGTTAGGTCATTCATAAAAGCAAGTGACATGACCTCACTACTGCACATTTCACACTGAACCCTAAGCTTGTTACTCGTCATGCACATTGGGGTTAAGGCCTTAAACAGAAACCCCCTGCCCTTGGATTAGTGACTGCACTGCTCTCCACTGCTTATCTTCCATCCCTACTTGAAATGAACAGGTCATAGTCACATCTCAGGGGAATGGATGGGCTAATGGAATGAGCAGAAGGGGTACAGGGATGGCCCTTAAGGTAGGAGGAAAAAAAATATGGCTTAATGTGTAAGATGGCAGCATTTACACAGATATGCATGGTATGCAGTGTGTGTTCCAGGGACATCTGTTTAGCTCAGCTAGGCAAGTTTCAGGCAGTAAGTAGCCTTCATGAAGCAGTCATGGCAATATGCATGCCAACAGTGGAAGGCACAGCATTCTCATATATGTCAGCTGCCATGGGAGTGGTCAGGTCCAGAAAACAGAGAATTCCTCAGGTCTGCCTGGATTATGACCATATTTCAGCATAGTACTGGGGAATGTATGGGCATTGTTGTGGCATAAGCAATGGCCTGCAAGGAAAGAGAGAAAAAAATATCATATGGATAATGAAAGTATTTGTCACCAAACCTGCTGCTTTTAGGAGTAATTCAGCCATTGGCAATATCTGTTCTTATGATGATAGCCCTGACATACTTGAGTGAAGAAAAGGGTTCATGATGTTAGTTTTGAAAATACTAATCCCTTTAAACAAAATAATACAGAAACAGAGAACCTGAAAGAAAAGGGTCCTTGGAGAGGCATTACTTTTTGTTTATTTTTTGATCGCACAACAATTGAAATATGTTTACAGTCCAGAACTGAAAACCTATCACAGGACATTACAACACTGCAGAACTACTGTGAAGGAACTGAAAATCCTGTAGTTTGGACTAGCAGGAGGGAGAGATTTGTGCCTTGAAAAAGCTAAAGATAACATGGTCAAGTTAACATAGAGAGTTATACTTGCTTAAAAGTGTGTGCACATGGTTAGATTCATGGGACAACCAAAATAATGGGGGGGGGGGCTTTTGATACAGTAGTTTAAAAAGAAAATATTGTACATTGTGTGGGGAAAGAGGGCACATTGCCAGACAATGTGAAATGAAATGCCATAATATAGGTCACACAATTACTTTTTGGTTAGATAAACCCCACTGTTGATCAAAAGAAGGAAAATATACTTCTTGAAACTCAAAATTTTGAAGGAGTTAGTGGTATTGTGAAACAGGGGACTTCATGAAAGTGAAACATGCTATTAAAAGTTTAAGATATGAAAAAATGAGGACAGTAACATGTTTCATATGCTACAATGTGACAACACAGAACTAATCAGATAGTAGTAGATAGGAAAGATTTCACAGGACAAAGTTCTAAACTAAAACTGAAGAGACAGCGAGGGTGATAAAAAATCTGAATGGAAGTACTTGTGCGGATTTCTTGAATGTTAAAAGTTTAAAGCACAAACTTAGAACAGTCGGTAAGATGACAGCTCTAATCCTAATAAAGCCTCTTTAAATGAATACTGACTCAAGGTGACATATTTCAAAGATTTGAAGGGATTTAATATGAACACTTTAGAACTTCTGGATAGAGGCTACGGTTTACTCTCCTTTCTGAATCACAACCTGCTCTTGTTCTGTTCATCCTGAGTGAGGCCTCTTAAATCTCTCAGGTTGGTTTAGTTTGGTTTGGGTTTGCTTCCACCATTTGGGACCTTGACCTTTATAAGTGGAAAGGCCAAGGGCGCTATCTTGGAGATCCATACAAAATGAAGTTGGTTTAAGGAGTCAGGTGCAGCTTTTTAGCCACCATCAACTAATCCTGAGGGTGATAAGGAATGTAAGGGATTTACTGAGGAAAATGTTCTTGCTGGTGAAGAAGCATTTCAGCAACATGGACAAGCTGATATTGCACAGTGGATTTCCAGTGAGGATGATTGTCTCATGTGTAAGCATCTGACCGATAGAGAATATTTTAAAAGTTTCCAAGCAACCAAACATTCATGATTACTGAAACCACTGATGATATTGCTAATAACAAGGACAATGACAGCCCACCAACACCACCCCAAGTATTTGAGGCTGTAAGACATGAAGAAAAGACTTTGAGATGTCTCGAAAGTCAAGATGTAGTCTGTGTCAGAATTACGGGTTCCTATCACACAGTCAAACTTTTACAAGTTCGAACCACATATGGTCGAGACCATAAGCTTGAATTTGTAAAAGTTTGAGCATTTGAATGGAAATCTCCATAAGTGAAGGTTTACATTCAGTTCAATGTGGTGCGAACTCGGAGTTGGTATATTTAAGTAGTGGGGGGTGTGGGGGTGCAGGGGGGTTGCCCCCCTGCTTACAACAATTTAATTTGTTGTCCGTTGTTTTTTATTTTATTTTTTTATGAAGTCGAAGTTCGGTAACTTCGAACATAATGGTTCGACTATTAGGTGTTCTGAGTTATGGAACTTCGACTATGTGATATAGATTCCAGAATTATTCAGCAATGAAGCATACTTAACTTTGTCAGGAGTCAGCAGAGAATGGTACTGCTGACAAATTCTTTAAGAACTAAACACCAATACCAGTGTACTGTGTTTATTCCATCTGATGCATCACTAGCATATTTATTTTATTCTCAGTATGAGAAAATAAAGGCATATAAGAATGAGTGAATATTAATAAATAAAGGCATAAGTAACTGAGAAACTGTAAAACAGGTGTGTTGTATTTCTTTGCTTTCTGTTTAGCCACAGTTACAGTTTAATAATGTTGCATGATAAAAATTAAAGAGTGTGTATTGTTCCTGCAGTAAACTTACAGCAGTATGGCCCTCTTTATTAGAATGGCCACATTGTTTGGAATTTCAAGTATAGAGTTATAACAGGGTTTCACTGCACCTCTACTTGGGTGAAAAAATCAGATCCATATGGTAAGCGGCAGAAAAGAGGCAATCTTCCTCTGATAGGAGGTAATATTAAAAGGGACGAGGAAAGATCTGGAAAGAACTACACAGTAAGTTAATGTGTATGTGGAACCCAGATATACAGCAGATTTCATAATCATGCCAAAGAGAAGCACAGTTTGCCATGCTCAGAAAATGCTACTTCTACTTCTCCTATTTAATGTGTTGCATAGTCAAACACAAAATGCACAGTCACAAATCACAATAAAGTACCATTAACATGGCTATGAATCACTCAAATGAGCAGTATGGATAGTTGTCTGCACAACTAAGAATGCAATTACGTACAACATAACATTCAAGCACTTGCACGTGCGCACACACACACATACATACAGGCATGTGACACACACACACATATATATATATATATATATATATATCTATATATATCTATATATATATGCGCACGCGACACACACACACGCGTGCGTGCGCAACACACCCCCGCCCTCCTTACCTGAGGCCATGAATGGGATATAGATAGTATCAGAGAATGAATGAAACATTTAATTAACATAGCACAGCCATATTAAAATTATACAGACTGTACACGGAAGGACTAGGGAAATTCATATCACAGGCAGGTAATAACTTCTCCATCAGGAGGTGTTGTACTTTGATATTGATAAACAGGAAACTGTACTGGAACAAAAAACTGTAAACTTCAGAGGAAGCGATGTGGCATAAACGGATGAAGACTTGACTAAGACTCACCCAACTTGAGTCGAACACTGGTCCAGGTGCTGAAGGAGATGGTTGAAGAGAAAAGGGGATGACAAGGAATAAATTTGCTCACGTCCAAATGAGTAGAGGGGGTTGGGGACCAGTGCCTCAGCGGTAGAAATCCTATACTGATTCTTGATGAACAAAGATAGTACAAGTGTATCTGCTTTGGGGGGGTGCAGGGCTTCTTACTGTATCACCCCCCATTGGGGGGAACTGATTGCTCTCAACACCTCTCACAACACTCACTCCTCGAACATTAGTGTGGCATGTGCAGGGAAAACAAGAGAGCCTAAAACAGAAAAACTACTGGCATGGATGTTTGGATAATGGCCACACCTCATCTGGGCTCATGCCCCACAAAGAATGAATAAACAGTGGCTCAGAGGGCCAATAGAAACAGGGATGCAAAAATGAAGCAAAAAAAAATATCATCATCCTCTTTTTAGCTGTGGGATCATATCTGGCATGGTGTGATATCATGTTATATCATCAGACCAGCAGTAGACAGAGCTGGGAGTTTTTCAGCAAGCTGCTGAGCTATGGTAGTATGCCTTGTCTGATATGGTAATAAAGTACAAACCTCCATATATCCTATTGTGTTGTGTAACTGTCATTGCTACATATCTTTTCTAGATCTTTATGAAACACGGGTAAACTCAGTACTCAACTGCAAAAAGTAATACTGCCAAGATATTTGTGCCGTACTGCTCTGTCAGAAACAATTTCATAAATCTATCCTAGTGACATAACTCTGTAAATGTAATGCAGTTCAGAAAATTTAATGAAAAATGGCAGCTTTGGCTGGCATGTGGTTTTTTGCTTTACTGATAAAGGGTAAAATCCAGACTCTGTGTACTGTGTAGCTTATATTTTTGTATCTGCATGGGTTTTCTCTAAGTCCTCTGGAATTTTCCTACCTCTTGAAAACATGCTGGAGGATATGGACAAACTAATTCATACAAACTATGTATACCATACAATTATCACTGTCATACAGACTGTAGCTGAAAAAGGTCTCTGATGGAGTAGTTCACCCACACATTACAAAATAATTTCAGCACAAATGAAGGCAAAGTGTGTGTGTGTTTTAACTAAATAACTGACATTAATTGCTTGCCGCTATTTTTATTGAACACTGTACTCCTGTCTTTCCATTACATTAAAGATGTTTCCCTTTTGTTGACTGTATCGCATATGAAGTGTTCCAGAGCATGACTCATTGAAAAAATGAAAGTGTACATGAATATAAGCCACACATGAAATATTTAATTGGTCTAACAGAACCTTCTCTTTCTCTATTTTAGTCCAGCTATTCCTAGAAAGCATTTATATTTAGCATTTAAAGAAATACTACAGTGAAAACTCTTTCAAAAACACACTTAGAGTTTAATAATAAAGTTAACATGTCTGTGACACTATTTTAGCCAAATAAATGTGAAAAAGCTATTTTATTCAAAGTCCTTCTTATTCTTGAAAATACTATATCAGAATCAAATAATATAGCTTCTTTTCCACCATGGGAAATTAAAAATAACAAATATAAGTAGAATAGGAATACACTACCACCACATAAATCCGAAAGATACCTGCAAGCTTTAACTGTATTTATTTTGTTGAGGAGGTAAACTTCACTAAGCTAGGGTCCTTTTTAGGGAACAGCAGGATTGCCAAATCTGTAAAGCAAATTGTGACAGATAAAGTACAGTTACATAAATCCTAACCTGTGTCAGTAGATGTTCGCACTCAGGAGCGGCCTTAGGTCAACCGGTGCCCTAGGCAAAAAGACTCCACGGCGCCCCCCACCACTCCACCCGGTGCCCCATCCTGGTCTACCTACACCAAATAAATACTGGAAAAGCGCCCCTGCTAGAGCGGTGCCCTAGGCAGCCGCCTAGTTTCCCTATGCCTAAGGCCGGCAATCACACTCCTCACTGACACAGTGTCATTTTCGGTAATCTTCCAAAGTAACTCAGTGCTGGCCAGCTTTCAAAGGCTCAGACTCCCCTCCCTCTCTCTTTCTGTGACATCTAATTGGCTGAGCATATCCCGAAACAGATGCCTTCAGCTGTGTCACTTTCAAAAAAAAAAATCAGAGGAAAGTACCTGAAACCAGAATCATCTAGTAAGAGTAAATTCAAAGCCAATTACAATACCATTTAAAAATCAAACCCAACAACTACTGAATCAAAGAGGTTGAAACCCACCTCACTATGGAAAATCTGGGGGACGGCAGGTGGGTTCTGCCATTGAGACAGTGAGGAAATCGAACACTTACTGTTGCAGGTAAGCAGGGCTTACACAAAAGTACTATGTTCGTCATTCTCACTGGCATTTTTGGTAGATTCCCAAAGCTTACCCTACCTGGGAGGTAGATGGATTAGGATATGCAGGAACCCCTGACTCAAGTCTGTGAGTGTGGCTGTCAGGTTGGGACTTTTGTTCCTGTTAGGAGGGTAAAACTTCAATACTTCAAGATGTACATAGTTTTGTGTGCAAGTGCTAGGTTAACAGGTTTTAGGAGGGTATTTGGGGTGTGTTTTTGTGTTTGAGGGTTTCAATAAAACAAAAAGTTTTATAAGATATGACATAGGCTCAAATGGATACGACAAGAAACAACTGCATAAAAGTTCAACCTGTCAAATAGTGTATGCATGGAACACAAAAGCTGGAACTAGACATTTAACAAAAAGGTGTTGTACCTAAAAGGTGGGAATAACTTTTTAAGGCAATGATGCTTTCTATAATGTCTTTAAATGCCAACGGTCTCAACGACAATAGAAAAATGAAAGCGTAGTGAACTATATTAAAAAAATCTAGAGTATAAATAGATATGTTACAGGAGGCACACTTACAAATAAATGAACATGTAAATTTGATAAAGAAAGGTTTTCAGGATGGTTATTCAGAAGAATACTTGGGATAAAGGAACAGAGGAATACGTGTATTAATTGCAAGAGGAGCTCCAATAGTGATAGAAGAGGATAAAAAAAAATAATAATGGCAGATTTGTAATGCTAAAGGGCTACTGGCAAGGGAGGAAGACTACACTGGCATGCATTTATAATCCACCTAAAACTGCTATAGTAGAGCTCAAGAAAATTCTGTGAGAAATAATCAGTTTTCAGCAAGGAATATTACTTACAGGTGAGGACTGGAATGTGATTTGCAACAGTGAAGATGTGTCTGTGGGCCCAGAATGGAAAGTAGAACAAGGTAGATCTTTGAAAAAAATTATGAAAATATTTGGCATGGAAGATGTGAATTCAATAACAGAGTATTATTCCCAAAGATATAAAAAAATGGGCTAGGCTAGACAGAATTTACATTTCACAGGAAAATATTATAACAATTACTATTACTATAATAAAAATACTTCATGCAACATTCACCTGTAACTTATAGGCCATCTAGGGCAGTTGCAATGCAGTAAAATATCTCTTCTTTCAGTGCAATACATGCAAATTCGTAAATTAACCACAGTGCAATACTCTAAGGTCCACAGTGCAATACTCAAACGCTCACAGTGCAATACTCAAATGTCTCTGTGCAAGGATCAATGCAATGTCTTAACCAAGTACCTGCACAATACTAAAGTCTCATGCAAGTAATTGTTCAGTTCAAAAAGTGTTAAAATGTGTTTCTAATTATGTGCAATATTAGTCTGTCTACCTGCATGTCTGTGATGTAACAGCTAGGTGTTATATGTGTAAATGTCTGAAAATAGTCTATATGTTGTCTGCACATCAAGTCTGGAGACACGAAAATTCGTTCAGTTTTTGCACTTGTGTGATTTCTGAATGACAATAAAGTTTACTTTGAGTTTGAAATGTGCATTTAATTGAAGGTCTTGATATGCACCCAATAACTATTTCAGATAATGCACCAACAATAACTAAAATAAAAACACGGTAATGAAATAAAAATGAGACACTGGGGCTTTCCTACCTATCTTTTGAAAAGATAAATATTTAAGGAATGGGTAGTGGAGATTATTCAGGAGCTATTAGAGAGGAAAGAAATTACTTCTGAAAATATAGCTAGTGAGTGAGATAAAATTAAGGTGGAGTTTAAAAATAGGGTAGAAACACAAGAAAGGGAGCTAAGGTTAAGAAGTAACACAAATTATTTAGAGGGACTGACAAATGTTAAAGTATTGCAAAATAGGGGGAATCTCACAGAACAAGAGGATCATCAACTGCAGAATGCTAAGCAGAAAATAGGGGATTACCTTGATAATATACACGAGTTTAAAAGATTGCTGTTAAGCAACTATTTTTTTGATGCAGAGCACAAAACATTTAGCACGACGACTCAGGCAACAGAAAGTAGAAAAGGCTGCCGTCAAGCTTAGAGAGCCTATAACAAGGAAAGTAACAAAGGACCTATGACAGTATTAGAAATATTTCAGAAATTTAATGAAAGTCTGAATATGGAAATCAAGAAAAGATATAAATGGAAATGTTTATGGGTGAATTAAATATGCCAAGGTTAGAGGCAGATGATGCTCAATTACTAATGGTTAGGATAGGAAGAGATGAGAAAAACTGGATGTGTAACCAATCTACAGGAAAGTCCCTAGGAACAGATGGTATTCCTGTGGAAGTTTGGAAGCTAGGAGGAAAAAAAACTGATAAAGCTCTCAAAAGTTTTGTTTAACGATATTTTAAGAGGGGGAGAAATACCAACATCCTGGAAGAAAGCAGAGGTAGCTGTAATACCTAAAGAGGTTCTATATTATAATCATGAAAGTTTAATAGTTCGAATGCATGAACATCAAACTGTATGCATCGAACTATTAAATGATCGAACACCTAAAATTTTTAGGACCCAAAATAAATAAATAAATAAATAAATGAGTGTAGGCACAGGGGCAAGCTCCCCTGCACCCCCACACCCCCTGCTACTTAAATATACCAACTTCAAGATCGCGCTACAGTGTAGGAAAGGAAAGTCTTCCCTTTCCGCACCATACTCCATTAAAGTGCGATCTCGGAGTTGGTATATTTAAGTAGCGAGGAGTGCAGGGAGGCTTGCCCCCCTGCCTAAACACTCTTTACTTTTTTTTTTTTTCAGGGTCTACTAGAATTTCGATGGTTTAATGTTTTGATCACTAAAGTTGGATATTTAGTGATTCGAAGCATTAAACCTTCGAGATTCTAATACAGACCCGGTAAAGATCTATCAGACCCAGCTTCATACCAGCCCATTTCAATATTAAACCACGATTATAAAGTATTCAGGTCTATAATGTCTAAAAGAATAACGAACGTAATGCCAAAATTGATAGATATGGGTCAATGTGGTTTTGTGGAGAGGAGGCAAACATTTGACAACATTAACAGAACACTGATGATCCAAAAGGATGAAAAATGCAAGAAAATACCATTCTTGTCGGTGGGTCTTGATGTAGAGACAGCATTTGACAGAGTAAGGTGCGACTTTTTGAGTGAGGCAATGGAAGCATTTGCAATTCCTGTACAAATTGTAAGGTTGATTAGGAGGATATATGAGGGATCGGAGGTGAAAATTAAAGTGGGTGGGGTCCTGTATGATAATTTCTGCTTGAGCAGAAGAACCACGCTGGGGTGTTCTCTTTCCTTTTTGCTATTTGCATTATATTTAGAACTGCAGGCAAAGAAAATGACGGACTCAGAAATTCAAGGATATAATTGGTATGGTAGTCAAGAAAAGCTGGCTCTACTTGCAAATGATATTATTTTATACATGGGAAAACTAGAAAGAGGCATTAGAGTGCTGTGGAACATTTAGACAAAATCAATTATGTTAAAGCAAAGACAATAGTGATAAGTTACGTACCCACACATGAATTGGTTCAGCAATATCCGTATTTATGGGGACATGATAAAATGAAGTATTTAGGAGTATGGATTAAAAATGATTCTGGTGTGGCAGCTAAAGATACGTGGGAAGAGACTAAACAAAAGCTAATACAAAAACTGAGAAAAAGGAAGCTTTGTTATACGGATATGGACAGTAAGATACAAGCAGTCAAAATGTTTTTTTTAATCCCTTTAGTCTTATAGACAGGTCAGGTATATTGTTATCAACCAGAGAAGTAGTTGTGGATAGCAATTAATAAAAAGCTGAAGGACCTTATCTGGGAGGGGAAGACAGCAAGAGTCAAGTGGGATAAGCTGGTTCTTCCAGTAGAACAGGGCACACCGGAATTACCCAATTTGAAGTCTTAAGAAGCATGAAGTTGGCTTTGGAGAAATTTTTTTACCGTGGTTTCCTTAATTGGGGGTGGGGGCGGGATGTGGATATCTAGGGTGATTAGCTTATGGTTGGATCTGACCAATAAGGAGTTGACTTCGGGTGTGGAACACCGGTCACTCATGTTGGTAATGACTAGGTCTAGGATATTGTTGCCCTTGGTGGGGATGTGGATAAGCTGATCCAGGGCACTGGAATTTATGAATTACAGAAAGCATTGAGCGAAAGAGTTGGTACATGAGTAGGTTTTCCAGTTAATGGTGGGGTAGTTGAAAATTGCCCATTATTAGGGTGTTTGAACCCTAACATTTTCCAGTATATCAAGAAAAGAGGAGTGGGAATCCTGGGGCATGATGGGGTATCTGTAGCAAGCTACAATCTGGATTGCAGTTTTGCTCAGAGTTAGTTGCACTTGGATAACCTCGGATGCATTATGCTGAGCAACTAGCCTGGAAGTGTGGATATCTCCTTAATGAATATGGACACAACCTTTGGTGTTCCGGTCCAGGTTACGTGGCCGAAAAGTGTGGTCATAATATCTGAATAAGTGAGTGGGATTTTCATGACAGCATCAAGGAAACATTTTCCTTCCTTCTGTGGTTTTTTCCTTAAGTTTTGGATTTTTCTTGGTATATTGATTGATTTTCTTAGTATATTTTATTTTTTATTTATTTTCCATTTGTTTACCAGGTTAGTCCGACTGGACACAAGGTGACTGTTTTCAGCAGAGGCTCGGGAAGAAAAGCTCCAGATACATAGTAAACAACTATAAAAAATAATAAAAATAAATTATACAAAGATAGCTATTTTGTACAAAGAGCAAAGAAACTATAAAAGGAGTAAAATCAGTTTTACAACTGATGCAGCATACACAGTGGTTAGAATATTGAGAAACAAGTAAACAAGATAACATACAACAAATATACAGTTGCTTGAACATAAATTCAAGAAGAAGTTTCCATAGACAAACAGGGTCATAAACTAGAAATCATAACTACATTGATATGATTTATATTGCATTTATCTTGTTTTAATGATGGTATATGTGTATTATTGTATGTGTCATATGTGCACAAATATATGTATTAATCTATGTATTTACAGTATATAGACAAAGTACTGGGTCACATCAGAGGCTTGGGAGGTCATTGTTAAGAAACTGAGAACTGTTGTAAACTTGGCACTGAATACCATAAGTTCAGGTTATGCTATAAGGGAATAACTATGTAAAGATAACCATGTCAGCAGCCAGAATGCATTATAAACTGAATGTTTTACTGTGCACATTAAGAAATGGATAGATTGGCCCAAACTCTGGACTGATGTGTGTGCTTTGCTTTGTTTTTTTTTTTCCTGGGGAAATGCTATTCAGAAGTGAAGAGACATATAAGGGAACAGTTTTAGTGGCACACCAGGCTGTAATTTTTTTTATGTCTATTGTGATGCAAAGCTGATGAGCGTCTCTGCGTGGAGACATGCTTGAATGGGCGTACCTTCGTTGAAGACTGTGCTTTAGAGCTGGCAACTCGGTATGTAAAAATCTACTGCCAATCATTAGCGGACTGGAGTTCCGCTGTGGCGACCCCTAACCGGGAAAATCCAAAAGACACAACAACAACAATTGTCATGCAAAGCTGACAAAATAGTTGAATCTACCCAAGCTGGAAATGTGAGACTGTAGCCCACTGAAGGAGGGGAGATGGGAGGAGTAACTTGGCCAGGAATTGAAACTTGCAAAACTGCTCCTTGTGAAAAGTCTTTTTTATCTCTGTAATTTGTTGACACTTTTGCAAGTTTCTTTCAGAGAATGTGTAGTACATCAATAGGAACAACATTTGTAAAACTCAGCACATACCAGTCAATGACACGAGCTGCACTCTCTCAAACTTGGCAATTTTTTTCAGGTGGTCCATTCTAAGTGAATGGAAGTCTAGTCTGACAACAAATGGTAGGGCTATTTGTTTTCACAGTCTGTGCATTGAGACAGATTTAGCTTTCCAAAAGAATCACAATGTCTGCCCCCATGAGGGCAGACAAGAGTAAAAAAATAAATAAAATTAGGAATGAGTACTTATTTTGCTGCAGGCAGCTTTAGGAGGTGCAGTAAATCATAGCAAGATAAAAAATATATGTTTTTTCATTGTTTGCCCGTAGTGGTCCTTTAAATACCTGGTGCACTTCCTCATGGAACAAGTGACTAAAAGGTATCAAAACAAAAACATCTAGGCTGTCTGTTGCAAGTTGGAGTGTATCAATTACCGCTGGTGTTATCTGATCACATCTAGTCTGGGAGGAACCCTGTGCTAACTGCAATGGGTCAGTTCTATTAAAAGGGAGAACCAACTTCATCTATGCCAAAGGAGGTTCATTACAACAATCTTTGGTAATTAATTCTTAATCTTTAGAGGTACCTTGGGAATCACTGGAAAGGGAGGAAATGTATACAGGAACATCCCTGACCATGGGAATGATAAGAGCATCTGTCTCATCTGACTTCAAAGCATGGCTGCAAGGATGTGTTCAACAGAATTTTTTTCAATTGTCTTTTCTGAAAGGAGACAAACAAATATACTTAAAGTGTTTCCCACATTTGGATCAAATGCTGGAAGGCGTCTACATGGAGCTTCCACCTCTGAGGGTCTATCCAAGATCTGCTTAGTCTGTCTAACACTGTGTTTTGTTCTGACAGAATGTAAGAGTCCTGAAGAGTCAAAGAATGCTGTAGAGCCAGCTCCCAGGCAATTACTGTCAACCAGCTAAGAGGAAATTACTTTGTAGCCCCTTGTTTGTTCAGGTACCACATCATTGTAGTATTGTCTGTGACCACTAGAAGAGTACAGGACCCAGACTCCATTAGTGGTGAAGAATTTTAAAGGCACAAATCACTCCTAACATCTCTTTTATGTTTGTGTGCTTTGGCATGTCATGAGGAGCCCACAAACCTTGCACTTGAACTTCCATGGATATTACTCCCCATGAAAAATCTGAAGCAATTGTCTGGACAGACTGAACTAGTGTATGAAGACAGAAAGAGAGTCCTGGATTCAGAGACAGATGATCCCTCACCACTGCAGTTCCTGCTTCACAAATCCCATTACCAGTACTTGGAAATCCAAGGGATGAAGATGCTTGGTTCAACAATTCATCAAGTACCTTTGAATTTTTCTCATGTGTAATCTGGATAGTGGTTTCATGAGGATCATTCATGCCATGAGGCCAAATATTTTCAGGAACTCTTATTGCTGAGGCCACATCTTGAAAATATAAATCCAAGAAAATGCCCTGATAATTCAGAACTTAGTTTTTAAGGCCAGGCTGCAGGGTTGCAAGACAGCCTAGGGAGAGGGGGTAAGGGTGGGTCTGAGACATAGCATCATCATGTTTCTGCAGGGGGTCGATCCTTTTTCAAAAAAGGAACTCCTTGTTTGGTTTCAAAGAATTACCCTCCTGACATTTCCTTTTGGATTCCTGACTTTTGTTTGATTGGGATTTTTTTTGTTTGTTTGCTGTGCCTCTTGAAGGGAGACACCTTGTTTGAGGAGAACTTGGGTTCATGAAACATCCTATATACCCAATGCATTAATTTACCTCTATTATGCCACTGTTTGAGAATCTGCATAACAGAGGGCCCAAACACCAATTCAGAACGTAAAGGTGCATTCAGAAATTCAGTTTTTAAATCAGAGAAGTTGTGATTATGTAACCAAGCACACCATCTTAAAACAGAAGAAGCAGAATTTCTCGAGACCATATCTGCACATTCAAACAGACCTTTCATTTTAAAGGCTACATTAACAAAGAGACATCTTTTTGCCATGAAGGTCTAACTATTTTCCCTCTTTAGCAGGGGGTGTTGGATTAGATGAAGCTAAGGACTTTTTTTACATGAGCAGGCAGTTGAGGAGGCTTCAGCTGGGTCAGCAGTCAAATGAGTAAAGAGACCTATCATATCCAAAGAGAAGCTATATTTTCTCTGAGCCTTTTTAGGGACTGCTGGAATAGACATTGGTGTTCTGCAGGCAGCTTTATAAACATCCTCCAAGGCTGGTAAAAGACAGCGGATCACCACAGAAAGGGGCATCTCATCCTGAATAATATCATACACCAGCTCCTTTGGTAGTTCTCAACTCCTCCCAGACAAAAACATCACTAAATCTAGCAATAATCTTAAAAAAAGTAAACACTTGTTTGGATTTAAGCTCAGGTACACCTTCTGATGAATTACAAATTATAGTGACTGGACTTCATTTAACTACAGAAAGACTATCAGACTCCTTATCATTCTCTGAAACAACAGAAAGTTCTGTAGCCAAACTAGCATTTTATTTTATTTTGAATTTGTTAACCAGGGAAGAGCACTGATCCCTCTGAACCCATATCAGTGTCAGCCTGGGACAGCATTAGAGCAATGGATGGGGATTCAACTACCAGAACTAGTTGGCTGCTGAACACTCAGCCAGTGAAACCACATCAGCCTTATAAACAGCTACAATCCGATTATCACCTGTTTAATAAAACTTCTGTTTCTATTTCTCGTGAACTTCACTACTAGATAAAATATCTGGAGATAGAGTATTATGTCTGGCAAGGGGTCTCTTACCCTGGTCTACTCCTGCACCTAAAAGGGTTTGGTTAGTCCATGCCTATGCCAGATGTTGGAACAGCCCTATAGGAAGCATCTAACCCCAGTTCCATAGTGGCCAGCAGATCTATATTATAGGGAGATGGGGCAAAAAGTAAGTAGTTGGAGCGGTGGCTTAAGAATCTTAGGCTGAGGCAACTAGATTTGATGGGGGTGGGGTACCAGTGTTAGGATCCACCAAGTCAAGGGACAGAACACCAGTCAGAATGAACAGAAAGTCTGGATAATATATCACAATAAGCACTTAAAATTTATTATTTGCATTTCTATTTAGAACCACTGGCAAAGAAAATAAGGAACTCAGAATTTCAAGGATTTAACTGGTATGGTGTTCAAGAAATGTTGGACCTTTTGTAGACAATATTATTTTGTACCCAATGGAACCGGAAAAGGACATCTCAGTGCTGTGGAACATTCTGAGACAGTTCTGGCTTTTTTCAGGGTTTAAAATTAATGAAGATAAAACAAAGGACATAGCTATAAAATGTGTACCCATACTTGAATTAGTTCAGCAATACTCATTTATGGAGACATAATAAAATGAAGTACTTAGGAGTATGAATTAAAATAGTTTCTGTTATGGCAGCTAAGAATATATGGAAAGAGACTAACTAAAACAAAATATAAAAACTGAGAAACTGGAAACTTTTGTTCATGGATATGAATAGCAAGAAACAAGAAGTAAAAATATTTTAGTCCCTTTAGTTTTATACACAGGTCAGACATATTTTTATCAGCCTGAGGAGAAAATGTGGATAGTAATTAATAAAGAGTTAAAGGATTTTGTTTGGGATTGGAAGAGAGCAAGAGTCAAAAAGGGATAAGTTGATCCTCCCAATAAAATGAAGAAAGTTAGGATTACCCAATTTGAATGGATATTTTAGTGCTAAACAATTAAGGTTTATACATAAAACAGGCAGAAAACTACAATTCAAAGTGGAAAGGGATGATGAAAGCAGGTGGTTAATTCAAGAAATAAGGAAATAATGGGATCTTGGATCCAGATCCTTAAGGAGAATAAGAGTCAAATAGAATATTATATACATAAAGTAGCAGAAAGTATACTAAGAACTAAGCCAACACTGGGATGGAGAAAGGCGATACTGTCAATAGGGATGACTGCAACTATGGGTACAGAGAACAAACAAGAGGGAGCTGGAATTTACTGGAGAAAGCTGGCAGAGGAACCAATGTATTGGGAACAAATAATGAGAGAGAGAAAGGTAATAGAATGGGAAGAAGCCAAGAAAACATTTGTATTGCAAGCTAGTGATGCTTTACCTATTAGGGAATGATATCAGAGAACAGACAAAGAGAAAGAGATAGGGAAATCCTAAATAAAAGTCCTGCGCTGGTTGAGTTTTTAACTGAATCTAGAAATTAGTAGGGCATATGAAATATTAGACAATAACCATAGGGATCAATCAGAAGAGGTCAAACAAGATTGGAAAGAGAGATAGAAGATTTAAGATTTTTGCCTGGAAGTGTTTGCATAGATACTTTTATACCCCGAGCAGACTACAGAGTCTCAGGTAGACAGCAAATGTTGTGGGCAAGATGGGGAAGAAAGACTTAACAGGGAACATATATTTTGGGAGTAAAATATGCTGCAGACTTTAAAAATTCCTTATACTGTATGTTGTCTGGAATACTCTGTTAGCAAATCAGTGTAACTAAGTGAATGATTTTTTGCTCTGGGATATAGGGTCTGAATTGCCTAGACATGGTTAGCCCTTGTTAATTTTGTTGGCTGCCAAAAAAATAAATTAGTAAAAGTAGTGAATATTGTAACAGAAATAAAAGGACAAGTAGTAGGATTTTTAGAAAAGGATAGGAGTAAATTACATAGAAGAAATGAAAATGTGGGAACAATACAAGCAGAAAAATATTTTGGAGGAGGAATGAGGTTTAAAAGAAGGCAGGAATTGAGCACTTTATGTAATGTTGCTTGGCTTATATAATATATAACAATATATATGATGTATAATGTTTCTAAATGTGAACTTGCTAAGATTACTTTTATATAAATGCAAGTTTGTGTGTGTCACAAGTGATAATTCAATAATATTCTAAAAAATACACTTAAGGGCATTCTCAGCTTTTCCAGAGAAAAACGTGGGGCAGATGAAACCTGTTGACACACACACCACATTAACCATATCACAATTAAATTAATCTCAACAGTAATGTGCAACTTTGTTTTCTATATTAACCTAACTGCAGGCATTTACATTATCTGCATGCCCCACAATTGGACAGGTGTCTATTCTGATACACTCTTGTACCCTTATATTTAAATATAACTTTTAAACTACAAACTATTCCTATATGTGAAGTGAAGTCTCTTGTCAGTTTTGTCATCCAGACCATCACTATGTAGGAAAATGTTCCAATATTTACTAATAATACTTTGAATATCCTTATTATCCACTGGAAATGGTAAACATAGCAAATTATAAAAGCTAGTATCATGATTCATGACATGCCTTTTTTTTTCTTCTTATCAAGTGCTTTAAAAAGAATAGGTAGAAATTAATCCTTTGCTTTTTGACAAACCTCATTAATGACATCTTCAATTAATCCAACAGGATATTTTCTATTCAGGAATATCTGCTTCATATATCTGACCTCCTGTAGGTATATAGTTTTATCAGTTAAACAAGACAATCTTGCACATTTGTCCCTTTACTATATTGTGCTTCATCCTGTTTGTGTCCACTAGTAAAGAGCAAATATGACAGCAATGAATATATTTTCTATATATTTTAGAACCAAATTTGCCATTCATATAATCTTTATAAGTGTATGTTTCCAAGAAAATTATACCAGAAAGTGCCTATTCATGAGTAAAAGTTAAGACATTTTACCTGATAAATATGTAAAAAAAAATGTCCACCATGATACCCCCTTTCCACAAAAGGAATACATTATTCAAAAATCTTGTATGTAAACGGACTTATTTAAAATATTCTGAATTGAAACTGTATTCTTTCTCCTATTGATGCAAGACTAAATTTGCAAACATGGGAGCTACCTCTGCTCTCATTGCAACTAACCTTTGTTTGACGTTTTCTCCCTCAAACATGAGGTAATTATCTAGCACCAATCCCACAACTTCACACATTATGTCCACATCCTGTAAGGGATAAATTTGGTGTCCACCAACAAATTATGAATATTGTGTATTTTAATAAAAGACAACTACTTTTGAACTACTGGCCAGCTTTGTGTGGTATTCGTTAAGGTATTTGCTGCTGTTCTCTCTGTGGTTAATAAAATTATGAATCATATTCATCCCCTGTTGTAGAGGTATTACTGTAAATAATTTCTTAAAATCTGCTGTAACAAAAATGAAAAATTCTTCCATTTGGCTTAAGGCAAGCACTACACTGCAATGAAGACTCCTTGTTAAGGTGCTGTGAAGATGAATCAGAAATTTGACTGTGGCAAGTTGACTTTTCCCCCTCCTGGAAGCTGTAGCTGCCACAAATACCACTCCTTGTTCACTGTGTGTAGCAGATCTGCCTTATCTTTTCTTTGTCTCAACCCAACACAGGTCTGGGGTTGGTGAAGACATTGAGGACACTGGTGCAGAATCATACTGTTACCAAGAAGCATGTCCTAAGGCATGACACCCTGTGGCAGTCTTGTGAGCTGTGCAATCTCTGCTTTCAGGCAGAGAATGCATGCTTCTGTGTATGCACAATCTCCCGACTAAGCAACCATACTGCTTATATAGTATGGAGCTCACCAGAACTGGAATGCTGCTAGTGCAGCAAGCCTAGGTTGCCTCCCTCCAAGCAGGCATCAGCTGCTCACTCCAATCACTCCACCATGGCCCTTCCAGTGTCAGTGCCGCTAATCAAACACAGGTCACCTAGGGCTGCAGGAGCAGCTTTATCCCTCTGTCTCTCTTCTATTTTAGTAGCACATTAAGGAAAAAAGGGCAATAAACAGAAGTGGAGCAGATGTACTGGCTTCATCATCACATCTGAAGATGCAGCATGCAATAACTTTATGAGATATGCAATGTCCAAGTGTGAAAACAAAAGAAAATCATCAAAATATATGCAAAACTGTCACACTTCTGCTGAAGCAGAAGACACATTTTATGAGCTGGTATCAGCATTTTCTTTATTTCAGCCTCTGATTTTCGCAGCTTCATCTCCATATCTGAATATCTGTTTAAAGTTTCTTCCATTTTTTCCAGACTTTTGCTGTGTGTGTTGATATACTCCATCAGTGTTTTATTTTAACCAGGCCTGTGTGCAGTTGTCTTATATCTTCTTGTAGGTTACTAGAAGTTATGTCTGGAGGTTGCACTGTTTTTTTCATAACACCTACAGAACTTTCCCTAGTCAGTGTTTCTTCCTCACATTTTGTAATTATTTTTTTTCCAGGTGCTCTGTATTATTTTTTCCTGGCATCCAAGCAGTAGACTTACTAGCTAGTTACTGAAATTTACCCATAAACACAAAAGTCTACTGGCCTTCTGTTTTCACACTGGGAGAGCTAGATTTAAGCTGTTACTCAATGTAAAGCCATCTTGAAAGTCCCAAGAAACTGTTCAAAGGAATTATCACTTAGTTTCCAGAAATCTTTGGGTTTAACCAGCTTCTAAGGTGTTGATTCACCAGTTAACTGAAGGATAATTGAAACTTACCAAGATAAAGGTGTATTTTAAAGGTAGTTCAGTGATCAACTTTAGGACTCTGTCACATTGATGTGAGGCTATGTATGGTATCCAATAACAGACTATAAATTGATAATGTCTTATTAAGAGTAAGTTGAAGATGATTAAGTTTACTTTATGAGTCCTTTTAGAGGTGATATGGTAAATGTGGAAACACTCCTGCAGTTAACTTCAGGATTGAATACGCCATAAACACTTAACCTAGTTAAGAAGGAAGTACCATCATTACAGTGAAACCAAAAGTCTCTGTTACATCATAAACATGGATATATTCAAGCCTCAGGGTCAGTAAATTTATTACTACTATTACGATTTCTAGCACTGAGAACAGCAACTCTGATATGGTCAGAATGAGAATTTGCTGTAACTGTGCCTGCTGTGGTGAATGCCAGTAGCCAGCTGTGACCAAAAAAGGGGGACTATGCAGGCAGCAGCAGGTTCAGCCAGTAAGCAGAAACCCTGAAATGAGACATGCAGGCAATCACTTGGGAAGCAAGTGGGCCTCTTTTACATCTCCTCCAAGACTCAGACTTTACCAATTAAAATGCCACCAACTACTTGGCCAATTATCCTATGTTCATATTAGGATATAAATCAAAATAGATATTTTATATATATATATATATATATATATACATACACATATATATATATATATATATATATATATATACACATATATATATAGTTTTAGAGAGCACTTTTATTAGATGTCCTTTAGTGATAATGGGAGGCAACAACAGACCCTCAAGAAAAAGGGAGCACTGAATAGTTCAAGTATGAAATATGCATTCAACTTGTGCTAGTACACTCGCAATATACAATGGCACAGAGAAGGTAGTGCCACTCTAAATAAGTTCAGAATGATGCCGTGTGTTGTTCCTTATTTCCCTTTCATACCTAAAGAAGTATTTGTAGTTATCATTAGCTTCTGAAGCTAGTCTGAGTTCATGGCGGGAGGGGATGTTTTCATGATAGCATTTTTTTTTTTTGATAACGTCTTGTTATTATTCTTGATTTTTTTGTTTTGCTGTATACTTTGAGAAGCTTTATTTTCTTATTGCAAATTTTACTTATTCTTGTGGACCACCAACTTGGGTTACTCTTGAATTTCCCCATTCTGCTTAGATCAGGTAAGGACAGCTAAGTTTATACATTTATCAAAGTGGGTATATCATTTTTTGCATATTTACTTGCTGTGTCAACATCTTGAGTGACAATGTTGTATCTGAATGTAGCTACTTCGTCAAAGAAGAGTAATATTTGTGTCTTGGGGTTTGGATATTTTCAGGGTTAATGCTACTAGGTTATAATCAGACTTGACTTATAATGGATGTTACTATGGGGTCTGAAAAAAGATACTGCATTCGTCAAGACATGATCAAAGATCTTTGCCCTCTAGTGGGTTCTTTGAAATATGATTTAGAGCAATTTTGTTTATAAAATCTAAGAATTTTTGGGCACATTCTGTATTCCAGGTACAACTATCCCAGTTTATAATTTGATAATAAAAATCTCTAACCATAATGAAGTACCTAGAGTGTTCATCCAGGGTACTTAAGAATGTATCATGGTTTTCTGGGAACACTGATAGAGTTAGCTATTACTTGATAGTTGATCCTATTTAATGTAATCTGGATGTCAATAAGCTCTGTCTGTGGAGCTCTGGGAATCCGCCTCAAAATGATATAATCTCTAACAAATATAGACACTACCACAGTTCTCATTAGGTCTAAAGATATGGCAGGCACAAAACACTGGTATTAAGGGAATGCTTTCTTTGCTATTGAACCAAGTTTCTACAATACACAGATGTGCTCCAAATGCAGGACACCTCAAGAAGCAGTAACTTGTAATTCAGCCTCCTCACATTGATCAGAACCCTCTCAATATAGTTTTGTGCTTGTCAAAGTTTGTAAGTTGGGTTGGGAGGTCCATTATTCAGACTCTGTATAAATAAAGATAGTATGAGGGTAGCAAATGCTTTCACTAGCATACAGAAACCTCAGCGTTAAGGGTACAATCTATCCTTGGCAAAGCAAGTCTGAATATCAAGCATCACATCTCAGACTGGTACATTCTGGATCCCCAGAGAATGACACCAACTATTTAGCCAACTGTTACAACCAATAATATTTTCTATGTACTATGACAACACTTTTGATAAAGGTAGTATTCTGCTCAATATTAAGATCCTTCTGCACTTGTGATATACATGGCAAGATCTATCTCTGTATACCCCTCAGGGTATTGCATGCCACATCGTTTACCCCCAAATGGGTTAACATCACACTGTAACAATATTTGCCCAGTTTAACAGCCTTAATAGTCCCAGAAATGTCTGCTATTTTGGCTCCTGAAAGACAGCTCACAGTTTATTCCAACTAGTGAGTATAAAATCAGCGTGTGTAACTGCGGAGTCACCAGTCACAAGTATATTTTATCTGTAGTGCTTTGCAGTATAATGTTTAGAATGATTTGCCTCTTGGTGATTCACACCTGTGGTTGCACCAACAAGATGTCTTTTTTACACTGAGTTTTAGTTTTAATAGGTTCTAATTGGCATGGATAAGGATTTTTTAGAGTCTCAGTATACAATCCACTCCAAGTTTGGCAATTATCAGCAACTTTGGACCAAACTGTAAGACCATTCAGTACAAGAACCTTAGGTGATTTATACAAATGTCACCATTTAATTAAATACTAAACATTTTTTTTTGCTATGTAAAGGCTATACTACAGAACAAAAAAATTAAAAATCCATAGTCTATATGGTATTTAAATAATGGGCTTAAATAATAAGAAATGTACACACCATCATTTATTTAGTAATTTGCAAGAAATAATGAGAGAAGAATGTCATTACAGCAGAGCCATAACTGTGAAGATGTGCCTGATGTCAAGGTTTATAGCAAGTGTAAGTGAGGCAGCTGAGTGGTGAAAGGTCCACAGCAGGAAGGTCAGGACAGGGTGCAAGACGAGAGAGATTATTTTTTTATCTAAACAAGCAAGTAGGCAAACAAAAATCTTTAGGACTGTAAATGCACTCTTGCAAGACAGACTGGAAAAAAGGGGTGCTGATACCAGGAGTACTGGGCATCCTAGCACAATTTGAAGGGGAGATACTGCATGGTGGTGAAAATCTGTAGCAGGTGAATGATGTGGGTTTAAAAAAAAGACCACCAAGGAGAGTCAGCCCTGGTGGGGCTTGAAGGAGTCGCCAGGGACCTATCGTTGGGGAAAGGGACAGACTTCTGAGGAATGGTGCAAGCTTGCGTTACCCAACATACTGGCTTGCAGTAGTCTTCATTAACAAGTGTATGAAATACGCACTTGAGTATGAAATGCTCAGTGGCCTCTGTGTTGATGTGGGTTGCATATTCCACCACCCAGAGGAAGGGGTTAGTCTAATTAAAGTAAAATGCACTGAACACCAAGATGCCAAACAAGTACACACACAGACACACACGCACACACACACACACACACACACACACACACACACACACACACACACACACACACACACACACACACACAAAACAGGCTCCCTAAATTATATTACCCCCAGCCTGCCTCTCAACTGTTGGATCTGGGAAAACCACCACCACTAGGAAAAATGGTCTCCAGACTGACTGCAGGAGGTTTAATGTTCTGCAGGCATGGGGCAAAAAGCATACAGGAAAAACGAATCAGAAAAGACCACTGAGGATTGCTGACATCAGGAGGACTTCTCTCTTGGTGACTTTATTGGCGCTAGAATTGACAAGACTGGACACAGAGGGCTTTTTTGGTGCATGTTTTTCTTTCTAGACCTCAAATGAACATAAATATGCCACCAGTGCTGTTGCATTTGCAACATTCCAATTCTCAGTTGTGGCAAGTTTATTCTGATGTTTTACATTATTTGCATACTCTTCCTGAGGTGTTGGAGCAAAAAGCAAGGCAAAGTACTGAATATACAGGCACAAGGCAGTACAAAAACGGACAAGGAAGCAGCACAGTCTTTTATCTGCTATCGGTTTTTGTGATTATGTAAAGACAGTGACATTAGTGATTCAGGATATAGCTAGTGAGTAGTATATCATACTCAAACTTTCAACTTATATTTGCTGATGAGCCCTATCAGTACATTTGCAAAATGTGTTTTCTGCCTTTTAACCGTTACTATGGAAACTTGCTAACTGTAAGGGTTTCTTTTCAGGGGTGAAGTAACATTACTGGCTGGTTAAGTGACATTCACACAGCAAACAAAACCAACTCTACTTAGGAGTTAACAGTCTCACTTGGTGTATGTTAAACTGTCAGAAAAAATCCAGACACATTTGCAACAGTCTTTCTGGTCTGTTCCTATATGCATCTGCTATTAAGACTAACATTTCTTTGTTTATACCTCATCTGGTACACACTTTTGAGTTAGATACAATAAAAGCTTCTCGCCAAGCTGAAAATTTCAGAACACTGATTGATTTTATACTCATGCCAAGCTAGTAAGATTTAATAAGAGTGAACCCTTTCTTTTCATGGCCAGAGTATGTATTAAAGATCTGTGTGTCACTGTAGATTCAAGTAGATAATCTGTCAAAATATGTCTTCTTGGTGGAAATCTATGCATCTCTAATAATGCCTTGATAAAGAGAATTTTGTAAATGTATTTGCACATATTGTTAAGGAACGGCAGATATGCAGCATGCCACCCAGGGTTCCCTATAAGAAATACAAGACCTGTCATTTCAAGTGCCATACCTTTGAAAAACAAAATGTGACTTGTCTTTGTGAATTGGTCTGAGGACCCCAGGTAGTGAGACAAGTACATACATACATACATTCATACAGACCCATAAAAAATGCAGTGCACATACAACTAAAGACTTAACATAATCAAACACAAAGTTAAAAGGGACATTAGTTTGACAGTATGAGATATAGGATACTAGTACTCACTAGCAATGTCAAAGTAAACTAAACAAGTTATGACTCTTATGTACAGAAGCATATCATTAACATTATTATGACTGCACAAGACAATGGATCTCAAAACTCACTGTAATACCACCAAGCACTTTGCAGAAGTGCTGTGTCCCCTAACGCATATATATATATATATATATATATATATATATATATATATATATATACACACATATATATATATATATATATATATATATACAAACACACACACATACACACACACTAACTCCCTGTACCTCAGAATAGGTGAAATACTCTAATAAGATACTGAAATCTTTGACTCATTATATATTCTCTATCTACCAGGGACTTCCATTCAATATTCTAAATTCAGTACTTTATTTAGACCTAATATTTCCCCTGCAAGTGCACCTGTAAAAATGGGGTCAATTTTTCCCCCATGTTCCGACCTCATCTCTTGTCTATGTCCTAATAGCATATATTTCAAACTTATACTTGAATAGTTCCTATAATCTGCTACTTCAAACTCTCATTTAATTTGCTTTGTGTCATATTTATGTCTCACTTTTATATATAACATTCACTGCTGATCATTGCTCTGTACCAGTAAACAAATAAGTACCAAAATAAATAAAAAAACTCTGCACAAGTGTACCACCAGTGTTTCTACTGCAAGAACTGGAATCATGGACCTTGAAATTTAAATAAACGCTATAGTTCAGTATTCAATTTACTTCACTGTTACTGCATTTTACATAATGGTGCCATTACAGCATCCTAGCTACCACCTTCTGGGCCAATCATATTCTAATGCAGAAATCCTTACACACAATTATTAATTAACAGGAAAATAAAGAATCAAACAAACACCAAGATAAGTCCCAATATTAACACAAGGTATCCTTCATGCTGAAATAATTATGCATAACTTTCAGATGCACACCTCTGCAGTGTGTACAGAAAACTACACCATCTTACATTATAGTTGTCTACAAATACAAAGTTCCTTTCTGCGCCACCAAAATATCCCCTTAAGCCATACTCTAACATATATGAACATCTAAAGTGGTTAGACTTTAGTCAAATATAATCATCTTTAAAACTTACATAATTGTTCATGTTTTAAAATATTTGGGTCAATGAAGCAGAACATGTACATAATGCAGACTTGCACAGGTAATCTTTTGACGTTGATCTGTGACAGTGATGAGGATGTGAACAACCAATATTAATTTAAAAATTCAAACTTGTAGCAAAGTACATAAAAATTAACTTATATGAGTTAATGATTTCAAAGTATTCAGAGGGGAGATTGCCCAATGATTTATGCAGGGAATCAACCAGTGCTAATACAGTTTTATACGTCTCATAGTTGCTGTTGAAAATAGGCAGTCAAAATATACCCACAGGGCAATATGTGCATCCAAAGCATCTCTCACACTGCAAAAGCTTATGAATATTCTTTTATACCAATAGGACACTTTATGCATTTTAAATATCATTTTGACACATAAAAGCCTATGAGGAATGACCTTTTAGAAATTAAATAGTACAACAGCGTTTCACAAACATGGGATATGAATATGAGAGAGTTTTAAAAACATCAGTTATGAATGTGTGTGTGTAACTAGGATAAAACTGGACGTGGATGAAATAGAAAGCAGCTCTTTAGGACACAAAGTAGGGCGTATCAGAATTATAAGGGAGGTGTTAGTTTTATTACTACATTTATCCCACAGATTCTCTGCCAAAAAGAAATGTTAATGAACATTTGGAATACCCAAGGTGAGAGAAACATGTTTAGACAGCTTACAGAACAAGAATAAACTCTGTTTCACAGAAGAAGAAAAATGGAGGACATATCCCTCCTTTACCTACACTCGACACATTCCAAGAAAATGAAA